>NC_142072.1:10587500-10887500 GCF_059756535.1 Pantherophis guttatus
TCTTTAAACTTGGCAGCTTTAAGACTTGTGGATTTCAACTCCCAGAATTCTCCAGCCAGCTATGCTGAAGTTGAAGTCCACAAGTCTTAAAGCTGCCAAGTTTGGGGACCTCTGTGCTAAAGGGTCCCAATTTGTTTGTTTTTTCTCAAGATGAGCCCAGCGTTCCCTATACAATAACATGGATGGAATGATAACAGGATAATTCCAACTCAAAACAACAAAACAAAAGAATCCTTCTCGAGAAGCAAACCATTACTTGGTTGTTTTTCCGTAGCTCCTAGACTAATTCTTGGCTGCCTATTTTACTTATTATTCTCTAAGGAGAAACACAGAAGCCATAAGAGACTTACAGCAATGGTTCATTAACTCCAATCCTCAGAGCAGACTTTGCATTCTTGTTGCTTAGACAACAGATAGGTTACCAAGATCCCACCCTTGGATCTAGTCTTTCTTAAAGGGCTATCTGATCTCAAAGGTTTTGTTTTTTGTTTTTGCTTTTATTTTTTAAATAGAAACAAGCTCCGGCTTGCAAACAACATCCAATCTATGTTGACAATTTAAATTCAAAGGCATGTGTAATGCACTTTTTTTTTTAAGTCCACAGATCTCGATTTAATGCAAGGGTGTCAAACTGGATTTCTTCGAGGGCTGGATCAGCACTGTAGTTCTCCTCCGCAGCCCGGGGGGGGGGATGGGACAAACGCCTCCTGCAGCACCCTGCCAGCCAAAACGGGGCACGGGGAAGGCACGCGTGGCCCCCTCTAGCCCATTTTCGACCTGAACGGCCTCCTGCAGCACTTTACCAGCCAAAACAGGGAGTGGGGAGCCCCAGTGCGCCCCCCTCCGTGCCTCATTTTCACCCTCCATGACCTCCTGCAGCACTCTGCTAGCTAAAAACAGGCCAAAAATAGGCCATTTTCAGCCTCCAGCAACACTCTGTCGGCAGTGGTGGGTTGCCCCTGGTTCGCATCGGTTCTATAGAACCGGTAGCAAAACCGGCGGGAGGCTCCGCCCACCGACCCCGACGTCGTCAGAACGATTCTGCGCATGTGCAGAAGAGCGCGCACATGCGCTTGCTTCGCTTGAGTGGCCCCATTGCAAACCGGTAGTAAAGGTAAGTAGAACCCACCCCTGTCTGTCGGCCAAAAACGGGCCGCGCAGGGGCCTCCCAAGGCCCCCGCATGGCTTGTTTTCAGCCTCCCGCAGCACTCTGTCAGTCAAAAATGGGCCACACGTTTTTTACTGGCAGAGTGCTGCAGGACGCCAAAAATGGGCCGGGGGTGCTGCCCGCGGCTCGTTTTACCTGGCAGAGGCACCGCGGACTGGTCCTTTGATATTTCCAGCCCGGCCCCACAGGCCGGATTTAAGCACCCCGCGGGGTGGATCTCTTCCGTGGGCCTTGAGTTTGACACCCCTGATTTAATGCATTCAAAAGACAATCCAGTAGCTTCATCTGAATCCATTAATTCTTCTAGGACTAACTGTTATTAACATTCAGCTGTCTGCAATTATTGCAAGTTCGAATCTCCCCAGGCTCAAGGTTGACTCAGCCTTCCATCCTTTCTAAGGTAGGTAAATTGAGGACCCAGATTGTGGGGGCAATAAGCTGACTTAGTATAAAATATACAAAAGTATGAAGGCTATTGCTTAACGCATTGTAAGCCGCCCTGAGTCTCCGGAGAAGGGCGGCATATAAATCTAATTTTTTAAAAAAAAGGAGCTTTTTTGTTTCTTTATTTGTATTCTCACAGGAGTGACCAAGGCATGCAACTCTGAAAGCCTTTTAAAGCAATTCCAACTCTCTAAAAAGTTGCTGCAATGTAATTTTTCACCTGCTTGTTTTTTTTCCATATAAATTTTTACAGAAGTGCGATAAACTATACGGATAAAAAAAAATGGCAAAGAGAATTTTAAAATATAAAATATACAGGAGGTAAACATACAGGAGATTTAATAACCCATAAGTGGCTATAATTTTCCTTACATCATTAATTATGAATAATTGAATATGTTACGTTAAGGATCCAAACAAATCAAAACTTCGAGCTAGGATAAATAAGAACCATAGTTAACATAGTATGAATCACCAAAATCATTTGCTGATAAACACTGAACTGCAATTTTTAATGTAACAGGAGAAAGTATAAACATATGATTACAGAGTAAATAATAGATTCACTGCAATTTTAGCCAAAATAAATTAAATCCAGATCTTCCCTTTCTAGTTTCATCCACTCCTTTTTAGAATCCAGTGCCCAGCACAACACTCAAAAGGCATGTACTATATCTGTACAGTGACTCTAAATTATATTCTAAATATAATCTAGAAGAGGCCACTCCAAAGCCCCTTAGAGTTTATCCAGAGGCCGTTTTAGAATAGAATAGAATAGAATAGAATAGAATAGAATAGAATAGAATAGAATAGAATAGAATAGAATAGAATAGAATAGAATAGAATAGAATTTTTTATTGGCCAAGTGTGATTGGACACACAAGGAATTTGTCTTTGGTGCACAGGCTCTCAGTGTACATAAAATAAAAGATAAAAGATACTGTTAAAGTCATCCAATCCTTAAAATCTATATGGTCGCTAAGAGCCAACAAAGACTCGATGGCAGACACTCAAAATCCATCTTTACAAAGATTCTTACGATTATTTCTGAACAGGTTAACTCAAGATAGCATCGCTTGTGTGTTGTTCATTCAAAATAGGAAGTTGCCATAGTAAATATGGACACTTGATGTCATCATGGAAACTATTAAGGAAAAAGGAAGACTTGCCCTGTACACCAGGTGACACTTTCTAATAGTTTCTTAAGCTCTCTTTACAGTCTTAGCATTCTCTTCCTATTTGTATTGATTTGATGATAACAGTTGAATCCTACCACTTCGTATACCGCCTGCCCTCAAATTACACCCTACTCATTCTCTTAAAACATAAGGTCATGGTGCCCGTATTGGGCTCACGTAATATTTATTGTACAACGTAATTCATTTCACCTTTCACTCTACCAAGTCCTTTAGATGATAGATAGGAAACTATCTTAGAGATCATCTGATTTAGCATCCATTTTTAATCCATTTAAATTGTAGCTGCTCCAACATTGGAGGTTTTTAAGAAGAGTTTGGACAACTACTTGTCTGAAATGGTTTCCTGCAGGAGCGGGGGTGGGTTGGTGGAGTAGAAGACTTCCAAAGTCCCTTCCAACTCTGTTATTCTGTTCATACATGAGCTGAATGCAATAGCATTCCAGTCATATCAGGGTTGTGTTTGACCTTGGGGGGCCGGGATGGGCATGGTCAGGGTAGGCGTGGTCAGCTCGACGTCACTTGTGTCGGGCGTGCCTGTGGAGGCCCGAGCACTCTGCCAGCGGAAATGGGCTCCTGAGCTCCGTTTTCAGCCGCGATGGCCTCCTGCAAACCCCTGCCAGTGAAAACAGAACTCGGGAGGGCCTCATGCAGCCTTCCCCTGCGCCATTTTCGCTGGCGGAGACACCGCGAGCCAATCCTTCACTGTTTCCAGGACAGCCCCAAGAGCCAGATCTAAGTACCAAGAGCCGGATTCGGCCCCTGGGTCTTCAGTTTGACATCCTGCTCTAAACAAAGGAACATCCCTCTCAAATTTTCAAAGAGATGATCTCCTGTCAACCAATTCCTGTTAGTTTTTTTTCCCTTAAATTTTAGTTAAAAACTTGCTTTCCTTCCATTTCTGTCTCCTGGGCTCTAGTCCTAAGGCACAGTAACGAAACACAGTTTTTGTTTGTGTCCCTGAAGAAAGAACTGTTGCAATCTGCCCAGAAGAAAAAATGCAATAAATCTGAGTTAGCTATTAAAAAGTATATATATGTATGGACATGCACATACTCACAAGAACAAAAGGGCTTCACCATCGAACCTAAATTTTGTCTATCCTGATTCAGCGATAAGAAGCCACACAGAAAATGATTAACCAAGCTGAACCAAGTGTTGAAATACGTTTCATATGGGGAACACTAAAACGTGTATTACTTTTCCTTTCAAAAAAGGGAATAAGATAGTGGCTTATGAAAATACCATAGTCATCATTAAAGGAAACTAGAAAGAATTTCCTGTTACTATAATAACCATTCAGAATCACCCAGCAAAAAGTGGCCGGTTATAGACACAAAACAAACTTACATTATCTATTTCTTCGTGCAATGCAAAAGCTACCCAATGCAATTTGCTATCATCAGGAATGGCAACGGCCACAGATTTTGGTAACTTTCAAAGGTAATCAGGCGAACGAACAGAAGAAAAACTGAAACTAATGGAGCAAAACTCATCCGCTGCCGTGGCCACCACCACCACCACCACATAACACAAAGTCTATGTTCAGAGTTTACTTTTTTTTTTTTCTTAATTAAGTACTGAATTTACACCCTGCCTTTCTGTTCAAAATAAACTTTAAGGCGGTTTACTGCCATTAAAAACAGGTGGAGTGTAAACTTATTCCAATAAAATCGGTCGTTAAAATACAAGTGTTGGGAGAAAACCGCAGGGAGACAAACAACATCTTGCTTCTCAACTCTGGACTATCAAATTTATAGCTTTGGAAAAGTTCGCTAGTCCCGAGTTCAGAAGCAAGATGTACACTCCTGTGGGGTTTTTTTTTACCCCCCAACAAGGAGAAAAATTTGACTCTAAGGAGGGTCAGACTTGATTTGCATTTGGATGGGAGCCAGGGGTGGGCTTCAAAAATTTTAGCCAGGGGTTCTCTGCCCGGTTGCTGGGTGGGCGTGGCCATGGTGGGCATGGGCGTCCTCCTGCACCACAGGGGCGGCGGCGTTTTTGCCCTCCCCGGGCTCTTGAGCTTCGTTTTCAGCTGCAACCCTCTGCTAGCGAAAACGGATCTCGGGAGGGCTGCACGCAGCCTTCCCGTGCACTGTTTTCACTGGCAGAGGCACCACGGGCCAATCCTTCGCTGTTTCCAGGCTAGCCCCAAAGGCCAGATCTAAGCACTCCACGGGCCAGATCCATCTCCTGGGCCTTGAGTTTGACACCCTTGCTTTAGAAGAAACAAAAGCAGGGAAATGACTTCCAAGACTTCAGGAGAAGAGTCCTGGTGGCGCAGCATATTAAAGCACTGTTATTAACATCCACTTACATCTGCTGCCTGCAATTACTGCAAGTTCAAATCTCACCAGGTTCAAGGTTGACTCAGCCTTCCATCCTTTCTAAGGTAGGTAAATTGAGGACCTGGATTGTGGAGGCAATAAGCTGACTTTGTATAAATATACAAAAAGTATGAAGGCTATTGCTTAACACATTGTAAGCCGCCCTGAGTCTCCGGAGAAGGGCGGCATATAAATCAAATTTTAAAAAAAAAAAGAGAAAAAAAGGTAAGTAAAACGAATATGATTCCCTCCCCATCCCTGACATTTTCTTTTTGCTGTTGTTTCATCACTTTTTTTCAGTCTGGTCGGGTTGAAGGTTCAGACAAAGAAACCCTTCCAACAGCTGAAGCCATCATGCTATTTTATTTATAAAGCATCTAAAATTATGAGGTGCTGAACAGTAAAACGGAGAGTGATAGTTCTCTGCCCACAGACTCAAGTCTAAAATTAACCAACATCTTTCCTTCTTACAATGAAACAAATGGAGGGGGGGGGAGAATGTAAAGAAACAAAAGACTGAAACATCTTTGCAAAACAGCCTCTTTTCTTCACTTCTAGAAGTCAATTTCTTGCTACCTATATAGACTGTTCACTGGGATACAGGCAGTTCTTGGCTTAGGGCCACAATTGGGACCAGAAAATTCATCGTCAAGCATTGCGGTTGTTAAGCAAAACATCACATGAAGTCGTACCCAATTTTACGATATTTTTTTGCTGTGGTCATTAAGCAAGGCATCACATGCTAGCAATTTACGAGCTTCCCTTGCTGGCTTCCCCATTGCAGACTAGGAAGGCCACGGATGGCAGTCAGGTGATCCCGGGATGCTCCCACTGTCATAAATGCGACCATATGCCAAGTGCCTGGATTGTGATCAAATTACTGCAGGGACACTGCAAATAGCAATAGCACTTAGACCAGTGATGGCTAACCTTTTTGCCGTCGCGTGCCAAAAGCGGAGGGAACATGGGGGGTCGCGGATGCAGGTGCCCACATCCATAATTCAATGTGCCCCGTCCTCCCGCACATGCACACGTGACTCCCCCACACTTCCCCCTGCTTTTGGCACGCGATGGCACGGTGGGCCCGTTTTTCCCCCTCCCCAGGCTCCAGAGGCTTTATAGGAGCCTGGGGAGGGCAAAAACAGCCTTCCCCATCTCCCCGGAGGCCTTCCGGAGGCCGGAAACAGCCAGTTTCCCGATTTCTGGTAGGACCGGAAGGCCTGAAAGTCAGTTGGCCAGTGCACGCATGCGCGCTGGAGCTGAGCTAGGGCAACACTCGCGTGCCAACCAATATGGCTCCACATGCCACCTGTGGCACCGGTGCCATAGGTTCACCATCACGGACTTAGACTTATATACCACTTCACAGTGCTTTTACAGCCCTCTTTAAGCAGTTTACAGAATCAGCCTATGGCCCCCAACAATCTGGGTCCTTATTTTACCGACCTCGGAAGGATGGAAGGCTGAGTCAACCTTGTGCCGGTGGGACTTGAACTGCCAAACTGCTGGCAATCAGCAGTCAGCACTCTAACCACTGCGCCACCACAGCAAACAGTCATAAGTGGGAAGACTGGTCCTACGTCATTATTTTTTTCAGCCCCGCTGTAATTTCAAATGTTTTGCTAAATGAATGGTCGAAAGTCACGGATTATCTGTATTTACAAACACCAGCATGACAACGAACAGCTTTATCTGCAAGAGCAACTCACAGCTGACATGGAAGTCCCACTGCAGAATATACACACTTCTTCTACTTAGAATTACAAAATAAAACCGCTGTAGTGCAAGCCACGATCCAATTGGAATAGCACTGCCTTAGGGATGTATAGGGTTTGTGTTGGATGAGAGTCCTAGGCACGGACTACACCCATACAGACAAAAATCTCTGAGAAATTAGTTTGTATGTTCAGAAAAAGCTTCATCCAAAAGCCAATATTTAGAATTGGCCGACAAAAGGAAAATAACTGAGCATTATAGAATGCATGTAAAAGAATGTTGTACCTTACAAACTGCCAACTGATAGTTAGAACTGCAGAAAAACCAACTGCAACCAGTGTGCCTTCCACTGTGGACGTGTTCACTACATGAGCCAGAAAGAGGGCTGAGAAAATGTTTACAGACCCCCTCACATCCTGGACATAAACCGTTTCAACTCCTCCCTCTCAGGACGCGGCTACAGGGCATTGCATGCCAAAACTGCTAGACACAAAGACAGTTCCCCCCCCTCCCGTGCCATCACTCTGCTAAACACCTAATTCCCATAGCAGTCTTATGCCTAAGGATATTTACCTACGGTATGTAATACATACATACTATACTATTATCCTTCTCATCTTTCCTATTACTTTCTCCTATTGGCAACTTATGATTGTATTACCTCGTTGTTTGTGTGTACTTTGAGAGCTTATGCACCAGGAAACAAATTCCTTACGTGTCTAATCAAATTTGGCCAATAAAGAATTCTATTCTTATTATCAGTGATAGTGCAATGGTTAGCATGCAGTATTGCAGGCGAAGTCTGCCGACTGCTAGCATTTCAATCCTGCTCTGCTCAAAGTTGACTCAGTCTTCCATCCTTCCGAGGTCGGTAAAATGAGGAGCCAGACTGTTGGGGCAATATGTTGACTCTGTAAACCACTTAGTGCCGTAAAGCACTATGAAGCAGTATATACCGGTAAGTTTCAATTCAAATTCAAATTCTATGCTATGCTATTCTCAGGCTCACAGGAAAAAAAAATCTAATTTCTTTTACCTTACAGCATAGGATTTCAGTCTTGAAAAGTACTTCAAGTTCGAAACATACTGTAAGAAAAATCAAGACTGTCTTTGCCGAGAACCTCCAAGATAAAATAAGAAAAAGATGCATTCATTTAAGGAGAATTTGAATGAGCCAAAAAAGCTCTTCAATTATGAAGAACATTTATATAATCTGGAAATCTTGGATGCTTAGGTAGAAAATAAAAGGTTTCAATCTATTTTATATTGAGAGTTCCCAGCAAGGTGCAGCAATTGGATGTCTCATTATGCAAGTTTTGTGTATTACCTAGAATTGTGGAATAAGCAACAATTGTTCTGGTGATCGAAGACGCAAAATTTTTTAAATGCATTGTAAGCCGCCCTGAGTCTCTGGAGAAAGGCGGCATATAAATTGAACTAATAATAATAATAATAATAATAATAATAATAATAATAATAATAATAATAATATCCCAAACAAGCAACCCGTATTATGGTTGTGCGTGACATATAAATGCTTTCACACACTTTCTATACCAGACTTGCCAACCTAGAAGCTTCAACTTCCATAGCCAACAACCAGTAAGGATGGAAAGGCTCTTCCATTTATGGTGGTTTCAGAACTACCTTTCCACAGCAAACATGTTTCCTGTGGATGGAAGAGGTACCCTAAAATATGAGTCCTACCTGTGCAATAGAGAAGATGCAAGCATTTCATAGTATTTGAGGTAAGGATCAATGATTTCCCTTGAGGAAAGGAAAACTCCAAGTCATAGGGAGCCCAAAATGCAGCTTTCATGTTTATAAACCCTGATTGGATTCATACATTAAAATATGACTTGTCAGTTGGTGGCATGTCATTAATGCTGTGCCAGCAAATACAGTTTCGTATCTGTTTAATATGTAATTTAGTACCTAAAAAAATTATTGCATACATCTAGCCACTTAGGTTAAATCAACAGTGTTGTCTTCTGCTTTCTGGGAAGGCTTCAAACATATGGCATTAATTAATTAGATTGTCCTGCCTTTATTACTTTACCTTCCTCTTCCTATTTTCCACACAACAATCCTGGGAGGTGGGTTGGGCTGAGAGCGACTGGACCAATACCACCAAGCTAGCCTTCATGCTGCCCAAGATAGGACTAGAACTCACCCATCTCCTGGTTTCAAGGCCAGAACCTCCCACCCGTCTGGCTTTCATTATTAATTCCCTGCCCATCACAACTACAGCAAAAGAATTCTGAGAGGCGAAATCTGTACAACTAAAAGAGGCCGAGTGTGGGGGGAAAGCTGGCCGAAACATATTGTGTGAATGCGGATTATTAACCCCCAAAGGAAGATCGTGCCACTTTCCCTCCTCTTTTCTAGCGGTGCCATTTGTGGAACACAACTCATCAAAGGTGTCAAAATGTGGTTTCCTTTTTTTTTTTTTTTTATTTTCTTTAAGTTTACAAGTAGCGAAGAAGAAAAAGAAAGAACGTCACCACACCTAACCCCCCACACCTCCATTGTACACAAATTTGCAGGCGTCCCCATCCCATAAGAAACAAGAGAGAAACTTGCCAACTTTGACCAATTTCTTCCTCTTAAGATTGCCAGAAACAATTTTTCTTCTTCTACTGGTACCAATTTTTCTTTTTTTAAAAAAGAAGTAGTGGAGAACTCACATGTCCCCACATCACTAGATTTCTCCCCCATTCTACTTTTTTTTTTTTAATTATTATTATTTCTCTCTTCCTTAATTGGGAAAGTAGCCCATTCCCCCAAAGTCCAATTCTTCCTCCGGCCAAAACATCTGACATATGTTCACTTAAAAAGAGGGAGAGAGGGAGGGGAAAAGGGGTCCGGAAGGGAAGAAGGCAGGAAATAAATACTTGCAAGGAGGAATAACCCAACCCACCCTTTTCGTTCCCGTTACCCCACTAGAAAGATTGCTCTCTCTCCTTCTTCTCCCCCCTCACCCCGACTTGTGGGGATTGGGGAGATGCGAGGGCGCCGGGACCTTCCACTCTTTTGGGTGGGTGGGTGAAGGACACGGGTTGAAGTGAGGGGGAAGGCGGAGAGAGAAGCAGAAAGGAACCCATCACACACACACACACCCCTAAACACGCGTCAGGCGGGTTCTCACAACCCAGCAAGTAAGCCAGGACACCGGTGTCTGGAGCTGCTCGTGTGAACCCAGTGCAGCAATTGATGATTTACTGAGTGGGTGAAGGACACGGGTTGGCGGAGAAAGAAGCCAAAAGGAACCCATCACACCAATACACGCGGGTCCTCACAACACGCCAAGTAAGCCAGGACACGGGTGTCTGGAGCTGCTCGTGTGAACCCAGTGCAGCAATTGATGATTTACTGAGTGGGTGAAGGACACGGCTTGAAGTGAGGGGGAAGGCGGAGAGAGAAGCTGAAAGGAGCCCATCACACACACACACACACACACACACACACACCTAAACACGCGTCGAGCGGGTTCTCACAACACCCCAAGTAAGCCAGGACACGGATGTCTGGAGCTGCTTGTGTGAACCCAGCGCGGCGATTGATGATTTCTTGAGTGGGTGGGTGGGTGGGGGAAGGACACAGGTTGAAGTGAGAAGAAGAAGAAGAAGAATGTTATTTCTATACCGCCCTTCTCCCCAAGGACTCAGGGCGGTGTACAGCCTACTAAAAGCGCAAGACAAACATCCATTAAAATAATTTAAAATTATTAAAATAATTCGGCTCAATTTAAAACCCCAGAAAGTGAGGAGAAAGGCGGAGAGAGAAGCCGAAAGGAACCCATCACACACATACACACCAACACACGCGGGTCGGGCGGGTTCTCACAACACGCCAAGTAAGCCAGGACACGGGTGTCTGGAGCTGCTCGTGTGAACCCAGCGCGGCGATTTTGATGACTGATTGAGTGGGCTGCGACTGCCTGCCCAGCCTGTTGCACGAGCGCGGCCAGTCCGGGTGATGAATCCCGAGGAAAAGTCTCCGCCGCCGCTTGCCCGGTAATCGCCTTCCCGAAGAATCCCACCCCCGCGTCCTCCATACGGAGCCGCGCGGCCGCAACAAGCCGAGAGACCAGCCCCTTCCGACGCCTCGGGGGTTTCCTTGCGAGGAAGCCCGCACTTACTGCCGGGGCGATGCCTCCCCTTGGGAAGATCCGGCGCTCGCTCTCTGCCTGCCGCCGCTGCTGGATCCCCCCGCCGTCGCCGCTGCCGCCCCCTCCGGGTCACCGCTCCCGCCGGCGGTCTCCGCGATCGTCGACGGACTGAGGGCGGCCCTCCCTCCCTCCTTCTCCCTCCCTCCCTCCCGAGAACGGTCTGAGAGGCGACGCGCTGAAGGCGAGCAACGCCTCATGACCCGCCCCTCCCCCCTCCTCCTCCTCTCTCTCTCTCTCTCTCTCTCTTTCTCTCTCTCTCTCTCTCCCTCCGCCTCGGCCCAATCGCCTTCCGAGGCGAGGAAAAAAGGGGCGGGCCGCTCGAGAGATGGGGCGGAGGCGGCGCCCAAGCCGGCCAATCGGAAGCCGGACGCTCTCGACGTCATTGGGCGCAGAGTGGTGGCAAATTCACAAAACCCGGGAAAGGGGGCGGGGCCGTGGTGGTGGGTGGGGAGGAGATGTGCGAGCAAAAAAGCGGGGAGACAGAGAAAGCAAAATGCAGGGTTAGTTTAATTCAGGGGGTCCCCAAACTTGCAGCTTAAAGACTTGTGGACTTCAAGTCTTATTAGGGGGAGGGGGGTGCGAGGAAAAAGCGAGGCGGCTGCAGGAGCCAGAGAAAGCAAAATACATGGTTAGTTTAGTTCGGGGGTCCCCAAACTTGGCAGGTTTAAGACTTGTGGACTTCAACTCCCAGAATTCTTCAGCCAGCTATGCTGGCTGGAGAATTCTGGGAGTTGAAGTCCACAAGTCTTAAACCTGCCAAGTTTGAAGACCTCTGGTTTAGTTAGTGCTTGGGTTCCTCTGCTTTGGTGACTGTGGTTTTAACTGTGGTTTGTGGGCCAAGCCATAGGCTGAAATCAAAGCCTCCCCAAACATCTTGATTTGCTAACTTCAGTGAATGAGTTCACGTCCGTCTGTTCAAAGGGGCCAGTGTGGAGTCCTGGGTGCTCTGTGACGGGGGTGGGGGGGGTGGGGGGGGTGTCTCCAACCTTGGCTTTGCTTTGCTTTTCTGGCTGGGGAATTCTGGGAGTTGAAGTCCGCCAGACTTAAAGCTGCCTAGGTTGGCGATCCCTGCTCTGTGAGATTTATTATTTAAGTAGTCATCTATCTCTTCAGCTTCAACCACAACAATTCATGAGCAAATAATAGCTACAAACTCAAGGTAAACCGTTCCAAACTCGATTGCAGAAAATACGCCTTCAGTAACAGAGTGGTCAATGCCTGGAATGCACTACCTGACTCTAGTTTCTTCCCCAACCCCCCAAAAAATTAACCTTAAACTGTCTACTGTTGACCTCACCCCATTCCTAAGAGGTCTGTAAGGGGCGTGTATAAGCGCACCAGCATGCCTACCATCCCTGTCCTAATATTCCTTTTTACTTACTCTTTTCATGTATTCAAATTATGTTTATACTTTTACCTGTTATCTTATATATGCTTAACAACTAAACTTAGGATATGATTTGTTTGTTTGCTTGCAGCCTCTTGCAAAAAAAGCACCTTTGGATTTGCTTGCAGACTTTTCATTACCTGACTAGGTAACACATTACTGATGTTGTTACCTAGTCGGGTAATAAAATGTCTGCAAGCAATCGGCACCACGGACTCTACAGTCCAATCCAGAGTAATGTACATTTTTTTCTATTAGTCTGGAAGTTTTCTGAACAAACCCAGCAGGAAGTGCTGCCCTGCAGCCTTCAGAGAGGGGTGGCATACAAATTGAATTAATAAATTAATTAATAAATAAGTGGTGAGGTTAGTTTAGGGCTTAGCCTATTGCACAAAACCCCTGGAAAATGGATTAAGAAACCAAACAGTGATTAACATGTGTGTGTGTTGGGCAAACACAACCTATGTATGCATTGGAGGATCTCAAAATTCCATTATTAATCAAAGCAGATTCTGTGCCAATTTCTCACACCAGATCTAAAGAACAAGCAATACAGCTAGTCCTTGACTTATGACCACAATTGAACCATCTGTTAAGTGAGACATTTGTTAAGTGAGTTTTGCCCCATTTTATGACCTTTTTTGCCACAATTGTTAAGTGAATTACTGCAGTTGTTAGTAACACAAGAAGTGATTCTGGCTTCCCCATTGACTGTGTTTGTCAGATGGTTGCAAAAAGTGCTTGGGACACCACAACTGTCATAAATGAGAGCCAGTTGCCAAGCATCTGAAATTTCTGCACGTAACTATGGGGATGCTGCAACAGTCATTAGTGTGAAAAATGACAATAAGTCCCTTTTTTCAGCGCCATTGTAACTTTGAATAGTCACAAAATGAACTGTTGCAAATTGAGGACTAGCTGTACATCCTGGGAATATAAGAAATGAATAAACCTCAGTAAATTACTTCAAATGTTGGGATTCATTGGCTGCTTCTGAATTAATTTTTTTTTTTAATTTAATTTTTAAACAAACATACATAAAAGCATAAAGCCATCTTCAATTACACACAGTGTGTCGGTTGGTTACAAGTCTTTTGTGTGTCTTCACCATATTCATAGCTTACAGTTTACCTAAATTCTCATATCAATCTGATATATATCTATGTATTACTATTCTCATTTATCATGTATTTGACTATAGCTATTCCTCCCTCATTTTGTACAAAATATTATAAGATTTGAGTTAATTTGTATTATAACTTTCATTTCATCATCCTAAATCGATCCAATAATAATGCATCTTTATGTTATATTTTATATAATTCTACAATTCTTGTATTATAAAACTCTCTCTCATATTTCATTTCCATATTTTTTTATCTTACCATTGATAAAATAAGTCCCATATCTTATAATATTGTTTATCTTCTTGTTCTCTAATTTCAAACATACCATACCTAATATTGTTTCCTCTTCCTATTTTTCCCCCACAATCAAAACCCTGTGAGAAAGGAACTGGCCCAAAAGTCATACAGCTGATTTTTATTTAATCTTTATTTGTTTGAGAAAGATAGCTTATCCCAATTCTAATCCACTGATTAAACCAAACAATTAATGCATCACAATTTCCAATATATCAACATCTGTTGCTTCTTTTGGTTTCTTAACTATCTGCAAATGCCACAGCAGAAAAATGACTCTTGCTATCGGTTTTGCTTTGGATCTGGATAAGAGATGCTTCCTACTTTTTTGCTGAAGCCAAATCTGGCCACAAAGATCACTTGGAATGGGGAATGACAATAGCCTTCAGAACACCTTCAAGGTTCATATAAAATGGTATATCGAGTGCAGAATCATTTTGTTTAGTTAATCCCATTTTTCCTCCAGGGGAGGCCGCCCCCTTCTTGTGCCATATCCATCATCAGATGTTCAACAGCCACACAAAACTTTTTTATGGTTTTGATGCTTTCCCAGGAGGCTTATCACTTCCTCATTTCTGATTTTGTCAACCCAACTTGTACGTAACAGCCGCTTGTAAATCCACATTTCAAATGTCTCTTCAAGTGGCTTTCTATCAGAGACCAACTCTCCACTCCAGGGGAGGCCTAGAACTCACTATCTCCTGGTTTCTGGGCCAGCACCTTCATTATTCCACCAAACTGTTTTTAAGCTTCATTAAAACACAACTACATCTACCCAACCCACCAAATTAGGGAGACAGGGTGTGTTATGGATCCCTCCAGCAAGGAGGTCCATCTAGTGAAATGGTATAGGATCTTCTGCTTGAGTAGGGGGCTGGACTAGAAGACCTCCAAGGTCCCTCCCAGCTCTATTCAGATTCTTAGTGCAGGGGTAGGGAATGATGGCCCTTTTATGACTTGTGGACTTCACCTCCCAGAATTCCGGAGCCAGCCATGCTGGCTGAAGAATTCTGGGAGCTGAAGTCCACAAGTCACAAAGGGGCCATCGTTCCCCACCTCTGATCTAATGGCATCAAGAAGAAGGACCTTTTCTGTCATAGCTCCCTCCCTGTGGAACATCATCTCTGTGGAGATAAGACTGGCCTCCATCTTGATAATCTTCCAAAAGGTCCTGAAGATATGGTTTTGCCAGCAGGCCTGGGAGATCCAGGTGGATATGAAGCCCCTCAAATGGTTTGTCGGAATGTTGTCGCAAAGGCAGTGGAGGGCGAGTATTGGTTTTTTTATTTGGTGTTTTATTCCTGTAAGCCTCCTGGAATCACTGTGAGTTAGGCAGACATATACATTTTTTTTTAAAATTTGATTTATATGCCGCCCTTCTCCGGAGACTCAGGGCGGCTTACAATGTGTTAAGCAATAGCCTTCATTCTTTTTGTATATTTATACAAAGTCAGCTTATTGCCCCCACAAACTGGGTCCTCATTTCACCTACCTTAGAAAGGATGGAAGGCTGAGTCAACCTTGAGCCTTGGAGAGATTCGAACCAGCAGAAATTGCAGGCAGCTGTGTTAATAACAGGGTGCATTAAACCACTGTACTATCAAGGCTCTTAATAAATAAAAAATAAATTTCTCAGCCCCCAATGTGTGCATTTAAGTCATCAAGAGCTGTGCTACTACATAATTAAAAGTATTATTAAGCATACTAAGGGGCTTAAGCTCTGTACAACTTTCCCAGTGGTTCAAATTTCAAGGAAGATTTTTTTTTCAGGGGCAGAGGCACATACTTCAATACAAAATGTATTATTCTAACACCGGCCAGTACGCTCCCTTAGAGAGGGGCTCCTCAGGGTGCCGTCGGCCAAACAGTGTCGACTGGCGGCCCCCAGGGGGAGAGCCTTCTCTGTGGGGGCACCTGCCATCTGGAATGAGCTCCCCCGGAGATACGGAGGATCCCGGATTTACACACCTTCCGCCGTGCCTTCAAGAAGAGCATGTGACGGCCGTGTCCGGGAGGATTTTTCATCAGGTTCGCCTGATCCGCCAGTTGCGTCCCTATCTAGATCGGGACTCCCTACACACAGTCACTCATGCCCTCGTTACTTCTCGTCTGGATTACTGTAATGCTCTCTACATGGGGCTCCCCTTGAGGTGCACTCGGAGGCTCCAACTGGCGCAGAGTGCGGCCGCGCGGGTGGTGATGGGAGCGACATGGAGTTCCCATGTGACACCTCTCCTGCGCGAGCTGCACTGGCTCCCGGTGGTCGTCCGAGTGCGCTTCAAGGTTCTGGTTATCACCTTTAAAGCGCTCCATGGCTCAGGACCTGGTTATTTACGGGACCGCCTGCTACCACCAATAGCCTCCCACCGGCCAGTACGCTCCCATAGAGAGGGGCTCCTCCGGGTGCCGTCGGCCAAACAATGTCGGCTGTCGGCCCCTAGGGGGAGAGCCTTCTCTGTGGGGGCACCTACGATTTGGAACGAGCTCCCCCCGGAGATACATAGGATCCCGGATCTGCGCACCTTCCGCCGCGCACTTAAGACTTTTCTATTTTATCAAGCTGGCCTGGCCTAAATCTTCCCCCTTTTTAAATGTGGAAATTTTAAATTTTTAAATTTTAAATTTGTCTTTTTATAGGGGTATGGGTAAGGCATTTTAAATTGGGGAGCCATTTTAGATTTAATTCTGTTTTAAACGTATTTTAATTGTTTATATTGTATGTTTTTAACTTTGGCTGTGCACCGCCCCGAGTCCTTCAGGAGAGGGGGCGGTATAAAAATCTAATAAATAAATAAATAAATAAATAAATAAATAAGACCTTTTTATTTCAAAGGCTGGCCTGGCCTAACTTCCCTTTTAATTGTAATTTTTAAATTTTCAAATTTTGTTTTAAAACATTAGGGGTGTTTTAATTTGTTTTGGGCCAAATTATTTAATGGGTTTTATATTGTCTTTTAAATTTTGTAGTTTGTGTGTTTTATCTTTTTGGCTGTTCACCGCCCTGAGTCCTTCGGGAGTAGGGCGGTATATAAATCCAAAAATAAATAAATAAATTCACACAGATAGACGCTGAGGTGTTGGTGCCTCCCCGGCAGATGTTGAGAAGTTAGTATAGCCTAGAAAGCGCTCAAATATAAGCAGGAAATATTTACTGTATTTTTCGGAGTATAAGACACACCTTTTTCCCCAAAAAAAGAGGGTGAAACTCTGGGTGCGTCTTATACTCCAAATGTAGCCCCACCCAGCTTCTCAAACGGAGGTTTCAGAGGCTGGAAAAAGCATCAGAAACGAAGCTTCAGAAAAAAAGCCTCAGAAACAGAGCTTCAGAAAAAAAGCCTCGGAAACAGAGCTTCAGAAAAAAAGCCTCGGAAACAGAGCTTCAGAAAAAAAGCCTCGGAAACAGAGCTTCAGAGGCTTTTTTTCTGAAGCTTCGTTTCGGAGGCTTTCAGAGGCAGAAAAAACGTTTTTTCTGAAACAGAGGTTCAGAGGTTTCAGAGGCAGAAAAAAAAAGCAAGGCACAGAGCTCACAACCAAGGAACCTGTTGCTAAAATTCACCCCTGGGAACAGCGGATTGGGGGTATTCCGGGAGGCCGATCCACCTGCCAATCAGCTTTTTTCTTATTTTCCTCCCCAAAAACTAAGGTGCGTCTTATACTCCGATGCATCTTATACTCCAAAAAATACGGGTTTGGTTTTTTTTTGCTTCAAATGTCGTGTGATCAGGATGTGATAGTAAAGGCAAGCCTTTATAAAACATATCTCATATTTTAACAATTGGACTGGTGCTACCGGCCTTTGTTATTAGCAAGATTTATTTCTGTGTAAACATTTTTATGTTTTCACCATTAAAGGTGTGGTAAAACTTGACAATGTTCTTGATTAAACGGAAATGTTCCTTTCTGCACTATTTAATGTTTAATTAGAGATCCGGGATTACCTTGAAGTTGAGTGACTTAAGGTCACTTTTTCCACTATTGCAATTCCAGATTAGCCATATTAACCACATGAAGCATGTGGCACACATCATTCAAAGCAATAGGGTTGAATTCACATAGACATTTAACCTGCTTGCAGAATAATAATAATAATAATAATAATAATAATAATAATAATAATAATAATAATAATAATTTTATTTCTATACCGCCCTTCTCCCGAAGGACTCAGGGCGGTATACAGCCAATTTAAAAACACAGGACACAACAATGATTAAAAATTAAAATAATTAAATAGATTTGGCCAATTTAAAACCCCAAAAATTTAAAATACTCCAATTTAAAATTATTATGTTGATAGCCCTGCCTGGCGGAACAACAGGGTCTTCAGTGCACAGCAAAACACCTGGAGGTCGGAGATCTTACGGATCTCACGTAGAATAACCAAGCACAGAATTAATCAATGTTAAGGTACTGTAGCAAATCACAAATTTGTACCTGATCAGGTGAAACATACCAAGATATATTGCAAACTGCATATTGTATAGTTTTAAAATTGTAATTTGTATAGTTTTAATACGTTAATTATTTTTCCATTTATCTTTTATCTGTAAGTTACCCAGAGCCACCTTAAAGGGGAGAGGGGTGGCATAAAAACTTAATAACTGAATAAAAGTTATGGCGCAGTGGTTAGGGTGCAGTACTGCAGCTACTTCAGCTGACTGCTAGTTCAGCAGATCAGCGGATCAAATCTCACCGGCTCAAGGTTGACTCAGCCTTCCATCCTTCCAAGGTGGGTAAAATGAGGACCCAGATTGTTGGGGGCAATATGCTATTTAGTATACTGTCTTTGGTGTAAGGCGCCCAGAGTTCTCGGAGAGTGGGCGGCATAGAAATATGAATAATAAATATGAATAATAAAACCCACAAATTACATTTTAAATTGTAAGATATCGTTCAGTTTATTATATGTGCTAGAAATCACGCTGTCCTCCTTCATCTATTCCCAAAAACCTCAGCCTCACCTTGAAAGAGAAGGAAGTTAAAAACAATATATCAAGACTTCCCATCACCATCTGATCAAAGATAATAATGATGGAATGTTGCAAAACTAGGTCTACAACTTTTAAGAACACTTTTAAGTGGTAGAAATTGGCACAAAACTGCTGGTCTGGAACGCATGTAGCTCAATACAATGAACTAAAACAAACCCACAGCATTAGTGACAACAAAACCCATTTGAAATCATTGGGAGGGGAGGGGAATGCTGTATTCAGAAAGAGCATATCAGACACTGAAATACAGGATCCTTGAATGAGCCAAGATAGTTATTGTCCTCTGGTTGGATTGTTGTTAATTTAGCCCAGAGTTGTCCGTTGAATTTCTGCTACGTCTAGCAGAAATTCAGACAGACTACGTCAGTAGTCTGCTAAAGACTACTGTTAGTCTTCCGTCAGAGGACTTCAGAGCTTTCAATTCTCAGATATTCTTCAGGACTGCATAGGCTTGGCATGGCATGTTCATAACTGCCTTCCAGAACTGGAAAAGAGAATGTAAAGAATTTTAAAGGGTGTACAGCTAGTCCTCAACTTACAATCATTCGTTTAGTGTCCATTCAAAGTTGCAACAGCACTGAAAAAAGTTACTTCTGACCATTTTTACAACCATTGCAGCATCCCCAATGGTCATGTGATCAAAATTCAGATAACTTGGTAACTGGTTCATATTTATGCTGGTTGTAGAGTGATCCTCTTTTATGATCTTCTGGCAAGCAAAGTCGACGGGGAAGCCAGATTCACTTAACAAAGGTGTTACTAACTTAACAACTGCAGTGATTTGCTTAACAATTGTGGCAAGAAAGGGCATAAAATGGGGCAAAACTCACTTAACAACTGCCTTGCTTAGAAATTTTGGGCTCAATTGTGGTTTGTAAGTTGAAGACTACCTGCAGTCCTTATGTACAATTCTTTAAAAACATATTTCTTTGTTAAGATACCCCAGAATGTAACCAGGGGTGAAATCCTGCAGGTTCTGACAGGTTCTGGAGAACCGGTAGCAGAAATTTCTTCAGAGAACCGGCAAATACCAGCTCTGGCTGGCCCCAGAGTGGGGTGGGAATGGAGATTTTGCAATATCCTTCCCCCTGGAGTGGGGTGGGAATGGAGATTTTGCAGTATCCTTCCCCTGCCATGCCCAAGCCATGCCTACCAAGCCACGCCCACAGAATCGGTAGTAAAAATATTTGGATTTCACCACTGAATGCAACCTTTCGCAAGTTTTGTGGAAGTTCCGGAAAACCTTTTTGTTTGTTTGTTTGTTTCCTTCCTTCATTTAGAGATTGAAGTATCCCGAAGTATCTAAAGCACAAGGATAGTTAGAGGTGTAAAGCTCTTCTGAAGTTAGACTAAGAGATGCGTTTCCCAGACCAGAAATCCAGAAGAACAGGAATAAGAATTCATTGTAAGGAAAGGTCAGAATCAAATTTTATTCATTTTGCTCAAGAGACTAAAGAAACACATAACAGACCTATGCCAAATTTGGAGGGTACTTGCAGCACCTGTCATTTTAAAATTTAAAATTGATAAAAGAAAAACAGGAAATATTTAATGCTATAGGAGAGAATTATGTTCATGTAACACTTTCTGTACAGTGCTGACTATTGCAGAACATAACAGAGAGGAAAATGCTCATGTTTTACCAACAAGGATGTATTGTCCACTAGGATGTATTAGAACACCAGGCAAACATGGTTAATGTCAGAGGACACTGGGAGTGTTAGTTAAGCAATATCATATCCGTATGTTGTCAGCAGCAAGAATGCTTTATGCACAATGGAAAGTTACTTTAATTCCCACAATGGATGAATGGCTCGAGAGACAGATGGAACTAGCAGCGATGGCTAAATTGACTGGTTTAATCAAAGACAAGAACATGTCCAATTTTGTTTCTGCTTGGAAACTGCTTCTGGACTTTGTGCTTGAGATGGAAAAAAAAATGAAACTTGGGTTTTACTGATTAGATAAGCTTCTTGTTATTGAAATGGCTAGCATATATGAGTATGTAAAAATAAAAAGTTGAGACTGCAATGTTACTATTTTAATGAAATTAATGATCTTAATGAAAGAAAAGATTTTGTCTAGCTTTCTTTCTAAATGGAAACCACTTCCGGATTTCTTGCTCAATGCTGAAATAAATGCTATATTAATTTTGAGATCTGATTATTCAGATTGTTTAAGATTATAGCAATGACGTACAATATTGTACTTTAGATCAAAAGATTGTTTTACATCTGTAACTATATTGAAGAAAGTTGAAAGTTACCTTTTTTCTATTTTTTTTCCTTTTCACTTTCTATCTTCCCTTTCTCCATTTATTCCTTCTTAATTTCCTTATTTATTATATTTAAACTTTTCCAGAAATTTAATACACTATATTTTAAAAATTCTCTTTGCTCTGATCTGTAGCTCTCCTTTTCCAACATCACAGTACTTGGGAAAAAATTGAAAAGTTATTTGATCAGAAAGTTTTATCTGGGCCTCTTTGGGAAGGCAGTTGCAAAGAAGACAGGAAATTAAATTCTTTTGACCCCAGGCAAAGAATGATGGAAAAATAACAGGAAGCAGATTTTGCAGCTGAGGCCATCTACTTTCCTACATAATGCATTTCTATAGGTTAAACAACCATGACTGGGCAAGTCCTTGAGTGCAAAACAGAGCTAGACAGAGCATAAACATTGGATGTCACATGGATCTCTGGAACTTGCCCAGTGTCACCCAATATGTTGTTGGGTCACCAGAATCATTAAGTGTTCAGGAAACGTAAGAGATCCCATGATATTCTGAGAAGAGGTCCATGTCCCAGACAGAAGATGCTTAAGATGAGTCTGCCCCCTAGTGGCAGTGTCTCATCATCCGAATCAAGCATTAGGTGGGCAAAAGTGTTTGGCTGAGATTAATATTATCACCCAACTTATTTTATCTATACTCATCCAACCTTCATTTTTATCAAATAATTCAAAGTGGCAAATATACCTAATACTACTACATCCTATTTTTCCCCATAACAACAACCCTGTGAGGTGACTTGTGCTGAAAGAAAGTGACCTGCTACTTTCATGCTTAAGGCAGGACTAGAACTCGGAGTCCCCTGGCTTCTAGCCTGGGGCCTTAACTATTAACTAGACCAAACTGGCTCTCTTACCCTTGTGATGATGCTTACTGTTAAATCACAATAATACTCTAGTTAAGCAGCACTTAGGAGAGTTCGGAAATCACTAGGGAGAAAATTGGCAGCATTTCACAATTTGCTTTTAAGAACCAAAGTCATAATTGTACACCATAGTTACTGCAGAAACAAGCAGCTGAATGAGCTGAGAATGATGCCGTTTTCAAAATCAGAGTGCCAGAAATATCACTCTCCATTTGCTCCAGAAATCTTTTAAGACTGTCTCCTGGTCTGAGGTTATTGTTTATGGAGCCCCTGTCAACTCTTTTAATATTGTCTTGTTTTTATTACGTTTCTAACCATGTTTTTAAATGATGTATATATGAGATACACGGTCCAGAGTGCTTTCAAATTGTGGTGTTGGAATCAAGACTCTTGACTGCAAGAAGATCACATTGGTCAATCCTAAAGGAAATCAACCTTCACTGTTTTTTGGAAGGACAGATATTGAAGCTGAAGCTCAAATACTTCGTTAGTTTACTTTATTGTCATTGCACGTCATACAATGAAATTAAATGCCATCTTCAGTGTACATTATAACTATAAAAATAAAACACAAACAAACATCCTTCACATTCTATACAACTGAATTGAAATTATTGCATTAATATTGCACTATACAGTAGAATTCAATATAGTTACTGTCCTGGGATAGAAGCTGTTTTTCAACCTATTTGTCCTTGTTTTTATTATCCTGTACCATCTGCCAGATGGTAATAGTTCAAAAAAAAAAAGGGTGCCCAGGATGAGATGGATCTCTAAGTATGTTTTGAACTTCCTTAAGGCAGTGGGAGCTATAAAGCTCTTCCAAAGAGGGGAGAGGGCAACCAATGATCCTCTGGGCAATGACGTTGACCCTCTGGAGCGCTGTCCTATCTGCCACTGTGCAATTGGCAAACCATACACAGGGGCAGTAAGTTAAAATACTCTCTATGGTGCAGTGGTAGTAGGTCACCAGCAGTTTTTCATTCAGTTGTTGTTTCCTGAGAATTCTCAGGTAGTATAATCTCTGCTGGCCCCTTTTGACCAGGGCTAATGTCAGCATTCCAGAAAACTCCCGACTCCCAGTAAAGATGCGGAAGCAGGTATTTTCCAAAGTTCTCTTTACTAGCAATAGGTAAACTGGCACATCTGGGAAATCCCGAATCTGAAAAACCCGGGCCCCAGGTCAGATCCTCTTTTATGATAACACCCAGAAACTTAAAATTGGCCACTTGCTCCACTTGGTCTCCATTGATAAGCAAGGGCTGGATGTCTGATCTATTCCTTCTATAGTCCACTATAAGCTCCTTGGTCTTATTGGTGTTAAGGACCAAGTTATTGTCTCCACACCATGAAAGGAACTGGTCCACCTCATCTCGATAGGCAGACTCATCCCCCCCCCATCTAGTGAGAAGAGAGGAGTCATTGGAGAAGACTGATGTTGGGAAAGATGGAAGGCAAAAGGAGAAGGTGACGGCAGAAGATGGGTAGATAATGGCATCGATGCAATGAACAAGAATTAGGGCAAACTGGGAGATGGGAGAGCAGGGAAGCCGACTGTGCTAAGGTCCATGGGGTCACGAAGAGTCAAACACAGTGACTGAACAATAGCAATAACGAAAGGTGTCCAGAGGCTTTTCAGAGTGGGACAACTTTAAACATCCAAATAAATAAGTACTTAAATATGTCCTGGATAAGGACACAGCCTGGGCTGCATTAAGTCTGTATATGGGTGCCTTCGAATTGGTGTTAACTCCTGGTGACTGCCAGTTTTCAGACTTCTTTCTGAAGGGGTTTGCTCTTGCCTTCTTCCTATGTTTGAGACAGGGCACCCAGTCCAAAGCTACCCAGCTGGCTTTATGCCTATGGCAGGATTAGAACTCACAGCCTCCCTGAGCTGTGAGAAGTTGGTGGAGTTGGCTGAAATGGCAAAATTGACTACTTTGATGAAAGAAAGGAACATAAGAACATTCTTGAGCATCTTTCCAATGATATATAACTGCCCCCGGAAATGCGTAAGATCTCCGACTTCTGGGTATTTCGCTGTGCACTCAAGACCCTGTTGTTCCGCCAGGCCGGGCTATCAACATAATAATTTTAAATTGGGTGTTCTAAATTTCTGGGGTTTTAAATTGAGCCAAATTATTTAATAATTCTAAATTATTTTAATTGATGTTTGTTTTGTGCTTATAATAGGCTGTACACCGCCCTGAGTCCTTTGGGAGAAGGGCGGTATAGAAATAAAATAATAATAATAATAATAATAATAATAATAATAATAATAATAATAATAATAATAATAATAATAATAATAATACCTTAACAGTTCCTAGGTCCTTGGTTAGGACTCGAGCTGCTGAGCTATTAACCAGCCTCAAAGGCTGTGAATCTCACTAAAGATTAACCAATAAATAATAATAATAATAATAATAATAATAATAATAATAATAATAATGGTACTCCTCCCAAAAAGAAAAAAAAGTGGTGTTATTAGCTAGTTTTAGAAAGTACACTTTTCCCAAAAGTAGTGGCCAAAATTCCCACAATTTTGGCCACTACTGTAGTGCTCGGTTTACCCATTCCATTAAATCCAGATCGATTTAACCCTGGTTTATGCAAAAATAATAATAATAATAATAAACCAACAGGGAGCCGTCTTGCCAGCCCCCCAACCCCGGTGCACGAATCCCAACAGCCGGGACGGTCCATCAACTCCCCCTTCTTAACGCCTCCGCCCACCGTGAGAACTTAGTTCTGAGCTCGGATTGGGCGAGCGGAAGGGCAGGCGAGCAAAAGCGGAGCATGCCGGGAATCGTAGTCCCTCCCGCCTGGCGAGCGTCACCACCAACCGGGCGCCCCCTTCTCCCGTCTGGCGGGATGCCTCCGGTGCCCGTGCTTTGCGGGAGCTGCGGGGCTCAGCGGGCCGCGCTCCGTCGCCCTAAAACCGGCCAGGCGTTGTGCCGGAGCTGCTTCGCGGCCGCTTTCGAAGCGGAGGTGCACGACACCATCGTGTCTGCTGGGCTCTTCCAGCCGGGCGAGACGGTGGCCATCGGGGCGTCGGGCGGGAAGGATTCCACGGTGCTGGCGCACGTGCTGCGCCTGCTGAACCAGCGCCACGGGTACGGCTTGCGCCTCTTGCTGCTTTCCGTGGACGAAGGCATCGCGGGCTACCGGGACGACTCGCTAGCCGCCGTCCAGCGCAACCGGGGCCGCCTGGGCCTGCCTTTGCACGTGGTCTCCTACCGGGAGCTTTACGGATGGAGCATGGACCGCATCGTCCAACACACGGGATCCAGGAACAATTGCACCTTCTGCGGCGTCTTCCGGAGGCAGGCGCTGGACCGGGGCGCCGTTTTGTTAGGGGCCGACAAGATAGCCACAGGTACGGGGACCGGGCTGGTGGACAAGGGTGCAAAACGCCTGTAAGAAATCAGTGTAGGTAGTCCTCGATTTACGATCACAATGGAGCACAACAGTTCACAATGGACCACAACATTGCTAAGTGAGACAGTTGTTAAGTGTGTTTTGCCCCGTTTTATGACCTGTTATGTTATATCTGTATGATTCAAGCTGACTTCGTATAAAAAAGAACACCGCTTAGGGGGGCCCAAAAAGCCCTACTAAGCAGGTATATACAAAAGTATGAAGGCTATTGCTTAAAGCATTGTAAGCCGCCCTGAGTCTCCGGAGAAGGGCGGCATATAAATCGAACTACTAAATAAATAAATAAATAAATTCAATAGAAGAGAATATATATGTAACATGTTGAACTGTGGTATCCTTTGTGCTTTTGAGCCATGTGAAATTTACTTGCAGAAGTTTCATTATTGAACCAGGCAGGCTGATCTTGTTACCTAGTTGGGGAATGAAATGTCTGCAAGCAAACGACCATGCTCGGAGACCTCCAAGGACTCCGCATATCTATTTATTTGAAAGGCCACCGAGGTTTTAGGAAAGGATGCCTAATGTTCAACCCCTGTTTCTACTTATTTTTCCACAAAAGTAAGTCCTGTTGATTTTAATACTCCCAAATGAGAGTGTGTGGTATGTGCATCTGTTTCAGACCACAATCCCCATAAGCTACGGCTAGTATGGTCCATGGCAGGAATCATGGCAGCTGTATTCAGAACATTCTGGAGGCACCACGTTGCTCCAGTCAGTAGGTGGTATTGCTGGATTTGCACAACATGTTATGGTTTGAGTTTGCGTTTGGTTTACAGCTTTGTGTGAGCCCAGCCATTTATGATTTATTAAATAAACCATAACTAAACAAATGGGGATTAGTATGTTGTTTGTAATTATAAGATTAACTCCTTTAAAATTTAGTAATGGCCTTAAGCTTTTGAAAGGATAATAATGGGGAACATTAACTTTGGTAGCATTATGGCTACGTTCAGACATCACATTGAGTAGTAAGGCAGTGTTTCTTAATCTCAACAAGTTTAAGATGCGTGGATTTCAACTCCCAGAATTCCCCAGCCAGCCTTGATGGCTGGGGAATTCTGGGTGTTGAAGTCCACCACCATAGAATAGCTGAGGCTGAAAAACACTCTAGTTAGATATCTAGTTTGGTTTGGATTGAGCATGTTGTGCGAATGCACCTTGATGTATAGGCGAGGAGTTTGTGGCTAACTGTATCTCATTGAACTAATTGTAGCAAGAGTGACTCTGAGCATGTGCCGAGTCAGGATCTTCAGTTTCAGCTTCAGAACGGAGCCGAGCTGGCTTATTAAAAGACTTGAAATTCTTTCATTCTCAATGTTACACCTTAATTTTGAAAATCTTCTAAAGGTCTTCGAGTTGTTTTATTTTATTTATTTTTTATTTTATATCCAATTTATATACCGCCCTTCTCCCTGAGGACTCAGGGCGGTGTACAGCCAAATAAAAACATAAATTACAAACATTAAAATAGTATTAAAAGGATATATATAAATTTGGCCCCGTAATTAAAAACAATAACAAACCAGTTTAAAACATTTAAAAAGTGTTAGGCCAGCCCGGCTTGCTGAAAAAAGAAGGTTTTAAGGGCACTGCGGAAGGCACCGAGTTATTAAAATGACTATTTCTATGTGTATCAGCCAAGGATTTACTAGTAAACCCAAACTAAGTTTCTGGCAGCTTCTGAGGAAGAAGGTTGAGTTTCCAACTGTCTCCCGTAAAAGACTCCTGTAAAAGAAAACCCAAAGTCTATTTGCTCCATTTCATTCACCTGTTGCACTTCTCTTTGCTTCCTAGGTCATAACGCCGATGACGTGGCTGAGACAATCTTGATGAATTTCCTGCGGGGCGACGTTGGCCGACTTCAACGCTGCGCCGAAATCCTGACGGGCAGTGAGGGAACCCTGCCTCGCTGCAAGCCGCTGAAGAACGCTTACGAAAAAGAGATCGTGCTCTATGCCTACTTCCAGGGCTTGGATTACTTCAGCACCGAGTGCGTGTACGCCCCCAATGCCTACCGGGGCCACGTCCGTGCCTTGCTGAAAGACCTGGAAGCTATCCGGCCTAGCTCAGTGGCTGATTTGGTGCACTCGGGGGAGCGTCTGGCTATCCGTAAGGACATTCGCTTGCCCGTCCAGGGCACCTGCCGGCGGTGCGGCTACTTCTCTAGCCAGCCCCTTTGCAAAGCTTGTGTGCTGTTGGAGGGGCTCAACCGTGGACTCCCTAAGCTGGCTATTGGCAAAACCAACCGACTGCAGAAGGCTTTGTTGGAGGGGGAAAAGCCAGAGGTTGGATTAGAAACAGAGGAGAACTCAAGGAAACCAAGCCGGATTGGAAGGACAATAGACTTCTGAACTCCCTCTTTTTGTTGTCCTGTTCAGGGTTGCTGAGGTGGGTTGAGATTGTTTTTTTTTTTAAAAAAAAGTTTCTTAAGAATGAACTGGATAGATCAGGGAGTTGGGAAGCAGTGCACCCCCATCCCAGTTGCTGGGCTACAAGTCCCAGTAGGATGGGCAAGGGTGATGGTTCTTGGGCGGCCATCTTGCAAAAGTCATTGGATTCCCAGCTGCGGTGGTAGTTTCTGTCAGTGTGTTTGCACTAAAAGGGCGGGAACCGCCTTCTGTGCTGTCCTTCCCTGATAACCTTGGGTGTGTTGGGCTTAGGCCTCTTCTTCTTCATTCAGCCTTTGCTGCTGTTGGCTGGGAATTGTGGAGGCACGCACATATCTGGAGGAAGGAGGTTTTGAGGAAGGTTGTTTTCTGTGCACTGCAGCTGTTCCCAAAATGTTGATTGCAGCCACAAGATTATAGGTGGCCTCTAGTCACAGAAGAATGAGATCATCCTTTATGGAAAGAAGTTCAAGGATAGGATGGTGGATGACCAGTGTCTCCTTGGCTTGTTCTTCCCCATCTTCACACATCACCTCTTCAGGCAGTTCAACTTTCTGAGTGATCTACAGTAGCTTTGCTGGCTGGGGAATTCTGGGAATTAAAGTCCTCCTGGCTTAAAGTTGCCAAGGTTGGAGACCCCTGATCTAGAAAGTCAACAGTAACCACACTCATCAATTGAGCCAAACTAAAACCATGGTTGGCTCAGCTATGATTTATTGGGCAAATCTCTGAGGGAGGTAGGCAGTATAGAAATATGAAATATAAATAAAACAAATTATATGACAAATAAGTGTGTGGTCTCTAAAATAGCAGAATTTTTCGGTTTCCTTATAAAATGCTTTGAATATAAATTGTTCTGAATTTGTTGCCTCTCCCTTTTTAGCTACCGCGCTACTGGCTACCTCGCACAGCTAGAAAACACCTTGCTATCGTTTGTTCAATGTCAGAATTCTCCCATTTGCAATTTGGGATGGCAGTTATCAAACAGTAGCCATAGACTGTGTCTCTGTGATTCTGAAGCAGTGAAAACTTATTTCTTCGTTGCTCCTTTTATAGACATTCAAACCAGGTTTGTCCTCCTGACATCATACCCTGATTTCTCAGCCTATGCCCAGATTCTCCTTGGAGATGAACTACCATTTATTATTACATCCTGTTGCGCTATCATTTGTACTTGAACCTGTGTGAGGAACTAATTGAGTCCCTTATAAAGGAGTTCCTAAGCAGAGACAACCATGGGGACATCTACCTACCATGACTATTTTTTTTTTTTTTAATTTGATTTATATGCCGCCCTTCTCCGGAGATTCAGGGCAGCTTACAAGGCATTAAGCAATAGCCTTCATACTTTTGTATATTTATACAAAGTCAGCTTATTGCCCCCACAAACTGGGTCCTCATTTTACCTACCTTAGAAAGGATGGAAGGCCGAGTCAACCTTGAGCCTGGTGAGATTCGAACTTACAGTAATTGCAGACAGCTGGTGTTAATCACAATGCTATCAGTCTGCTCAGCCACCAGCCACCACTATGGTTTGAGGACATCTGGGGGTCCCTCAAGAAGACCATTTGAGAGGTTTGCAAAATCAAAATTATTTGCCAGATATTGACGATATTTGGAAACATTTAAAACAATGTCATTCTTCTCATTATTTTTCATTTGTTAAAAGATACTATTTTTTCCCATGAACAGTATTTTATTTACATTAATATCTAGCAAAGGTATCCAACCTTGGCAACCATAAGACTTGTGGACTTCGCTCCCAGAATTCCCCAGCCAGCTTGTTGAAGTCAAGAAGTTTTAAAATTGCCAAGATTGAACATCCCTGATCTAGTGGGTTTAATGCTATATTGTTATTTTTACATGATTCAATAAATATAAACACTATTTTAGCAGAAAATAAGACCACTCTTACCTGTAATGTAGCCAAATTTTGTCTTGCTGCCACAAGAATGAGGAAATTAACATCAACCAATAAAATTGTATTTTCATGATACATTTACAATTTCCTATTCATTCTCTTTTCTTTTAAACTCTTTAAATTGTTTTTGTTATTTTTGTGATGTGTGTTTAATGTCTATATATGTGTATAATAAATATACACACAGGCTAAGAACCGCAATAAAATGTATATGCCTACCATTTAATATAGCACATAATTAGATTTTGTATAGCAGTATATAAAATCCACCGGATCATGACAGCTCAAGTTCCTACTACATACAGTTTATGTAACTGTAGATAGCACATTTTATAAAATTTTAGGCATTATCTCACCTGTAGCCAGACATATATTGCATTACTGTACACTTATGGGTCCAAGTCGGGTTGTTTTATAGACACATTTTATTTTGGTTTTAATTTTTTATTTAATGGTTTCTTAAGCTAGAGCGTTTTATAGGTGTCACTTACTGCTACATTTCTTGTATTGATCTGAGACTACAATAAAATGACTGACATGCACCTGTACCAAAGTTAGCTACAGCATCCTTTCCTGTGGAGCTCAGGAACAACACTGTTCAGGAACACTGTTCAGGTAATATGGCAAACAAGCCAACAAGGGAAATTTAATACAGTGCCTGCTGCCACAGTTCAAAATACATAGTTAACAAAGGAATGAATACCTCTCTGTATTGACTACCTTAAAGATTTCAACTTTCCTATTGGATTTGCATCAAACCTTTCTCACTGAACCATTAGTACAATGCCTGGGTGTGAAGCAAGCATTTTAGTGAGTCAGAAGGTAGAGAGGATTAGCTGGGCAGTGGCCTGGATTCAGAATAAAAATATGGGAATGGAATATGAGGTTTAAGATTGGAATCAGTCTGCAGCATGTCTTCTCATTTTGCATACCATATTGAGCCTTGAGGAAAATTGTATGTGTGGGGAAATTAATTCTCCTCCCCACCTCAACTGCTGTTTTTAAAAAAAGTGTTGCAGTAAGTAAGAGATCCTCTCATTGCATGAATCAGCTTCAGGATTTCAACACAGGAAGGGTTAGGTCTTTATTCTGGCTTTAATTGAGATAATCATGATTTCTTCTGCCCTAATGGGAATTACTATCAGCACTTTTAAAAAATAAATCCTATACATTTGATTTAAAACTCTGTCCACGGGATTAACATTCAGTGGTTGATTCATACAATAAGCTAAAGCTATCAAATTAACAAACATCCTATGTTCCCTCCTTCCTGCAATAAACCATATCATGGTTTAACACGATCTGCTTCTAGACCTGCTGCCAAAAATAAATTCCAGAACTATGAAATACACATACCGGTATATTCTTAATTTGTTTAGGAATACCATGTAGGAATATGATTTTTTTGAATATTTGTTTAAGAATAGTTTTGCTAGTATGATATTTCATTGGTAGTGTTTGTTATGCACTATTAATGTGGAATAATCTCCCTTATGAAATTTGGAAGGTGTTTGCTATAGAATGTTTTAGTTACCTGTTAAAAATTCATCTCTTCATTCAGGCCTCCCTGTTATCAATATTTTAAGAACATTTGCCCTCTCCAGTGTTTTAATAAATATTTTATTTACTAAACATTGTTTCATATAATTTTAATGTATTGTTTATTTTACTGTTTTAATTGTAAATCATTATGAAATAGGAAGCAGTATATAAATATATTAAACACATTTGATATTTTATTCTCTCTTTAAGCCTTGCATTTCAAAAGGCTTTTCTAATTACTTTTGCTTCTGTTACCTAGAATAATATAAAAGCAGGATAGTCTAGTGGTTACAGTGCCTTTCTTTGATGTAAATTAGGGTTCCGATTCTGGGTGGTAGCTACTCCAACACACCTGTAGAGTGTGGGCAAAGGTGTTTTGTTTTGTTTTTTTAAAAATCACTGAGTAGCAAAGATTTTCAGAAATCAGCAAAAAAAGGAACCAAAACCATTTCTCCTAAAAAATTAAATATATACAATTGGTAGTAGAAAAAGGAAAAAATATTAAAGCCTGTAGTTAAACACTTAAAATATTTTAATTGAAAAAGAAAATATTTTAATATAGTTCCATTAATATATATATATAGATAGATAGATATTTAGATATAGATATTTAGATAGATAGATATTTAGATAGATAGATAGATAGATAGATAGATAGATAGATAGATAGATAGATAGGTAGATAGATAGATCTACCTATAAAATTATTTCCGGATCATAGCCTAACCTATTCAAAACGTTAAAAAAACAACCCACAAACATTGAAAATAATAATAATAATAATAATAAATTAAACGGTGGATCGCATTAGAGCTTATTTGCTGCAGCCCCACGGCCCAGGCTTCCCGAACCATCGCCCTGAAGCAGGAGCTCCGCCCCTTCGCTCCATTGGCTCGCTCGAGGAGGAAAGTGGGGGGGGGGCGCCCCGCGCGATGTGTTGACGTCACGGTTTCCAGAAGGAGAGGGAGAGAGCGGAGGCCAATGGGAACTACCCGCTGTCGGGTTCCCGATGGGCGGCAGCATGCGCAGGCAGGGGAAAGTGGGCGGGGCCCGAGGAGGCGGGCCCCCGCCGAAAGTCACGTGACGCGTCCCCCGCCGATGTGGTCAGCGACGGGAGCGGGGCGGTCACGTGATCGGGTTGCCTACGCGCAGTGGGGCCGGGTGCAGATGGCGGACGCCGAGGCTGACGCGGCCCTGCCGCCGGAGATGCAGCGGCTGGCCGCTGGCCTCCGCTCCCGGCTGTGGCAGTTGCAGGCGGAGCTGCGCGAGCAGGGGGCGGCGGAGGCGGCCTCTTCCAGCGCCTATTGCCGAGGGTTCTGTCAGGTAAGCGGGCTGGGGTGGGGGGTGGGGGACACACACACACACACGACGACGGGGCGGGCCTTGGTGTGTGTGGAGCTGCTTCGGGGGCGAGAACGAGAGAAGCGGACCTCGGTACCCCTCGGCCCGGGAACGGCGGGGGGCTGCGCGGAAGGCGAAGGTGGCAGCCAGCCGTTGCCTGGCGCTGGGAGGCGGGGCTGGGAGACCGCCGAGAGACGCTCCCTTTGGCCGTTGCCGTCCGGGGTGGGAATCCCCTTCTCTGCCCCCCCCTCCTCTTGAGTGTGTGGGGGGGCTCCCTTCGGCTTTCCCAACCCCCCCCACCCCGCTTTCCCAAGGGATCCAGGGCTGGGTCCACCAGCCCGGATCCGCCTCCTTTTCATCGCGGGGGCGGGAGCCACCCTAATTTCTACAATTATTTTGGTGAAATCCACCTTCCCCACCCTCTACCGGGGGTGGGGGGGTCTCCCTCTTCCTACCCCACCCCAGCTACCGCCCACCCAGGGCTGCCCCCGCACGCTCTTGGGTCTCTCCAAGCCGACCGCAAAGCGGGAACGGGATTGGGAGCGCCCGCGCGTGCAGGTTGGCGCAACCGCCTGTGTTTGAACTGCCCGCATGTATTGCGCGCTTGGAAACCCCCCCTCACCCCCCCCTCACCCCGAAAGCGAAAGGTCCTCGGCCCGGATCTGAGCCGGAGGATAGTAACCGAGCGAGGTGGGCTGGGACCTTATAGGTCCTTCCTGCCCTTGATTCGGGTGCAGTCCAAATCAATCAGTCCATACAATCTTCTATGGATTGATTGGTTGATTGATTGATGCTTCATGGCGGCAGGAAGATAAATAAGTTAGGGTGATCTCGATAGAAGAGAATATAAGCAGCTCAGGGGTTCACGGTGCCACTGTCCTCCTTGTTCTCTAAGCCTTGGTGTGGTTTTGCCTGCAGACGTTTTATTACCCAACCGGGTAACAACCTCAGTGCACTGTCAATTAACATATCTACATGAGTGAAATGTAATGAAATTTCTGCAAGCAAACAAGCTCAGAGAGCAACCAGGATGTCTTCAGGTGTGGTCTGTTGGTTTGGGCAGCTTTTGCTCAGGAAGGATGAAAGAGTAGGTTGGGTGAACTTGGAGTTACAGGTAGTCCTCGTCTTCCATTTAGCGACTGTTTGAAGTTACAACGGCACTGAAAAAATAGGTCTTATCGTTTTTCACACTTACGACGGTTGGAGCATCCCCATGATCAAACTTCACACACATGGCAAGGGACTCGTATTTATGACAGTTGCAGTGTCCCGGGGGTCATGTGATCACCTTTTGTGACCTCACAAGCAAAGTCAATAGGGAAGCCAGATTCACACAACGACTGTGTTACTTACCTTAACAACGGCATTGATTTACTTAGCAACTGTGGCAGGAAAGGTCGTAAAATGGGGCAAAATCCACTCAACAAATGTCTCGCTTAGCAACAGAAATTTTGGACTCAATTGTGGTCATAAGTCGAGGACTACTTGTATCCGGAGTTGTTTCAGTTTTGCTTTTTGAGTTCTCTGTTTCTCCAGAACTGAAAAAGTATGTTGGAATCCTGGCTTTGGGGCTTAGATAGATGTTTGTTTGTGACAATTCCTGAACTGGGATACCTTCTTGAAGCATATTTAATGGATAATTAGTTTGGGTTCTTTTAAATTTCACCGGGTTACTGTGCATTTTGTTTTAATGAATGCTGTAGGTGTATTAGAGAGCGGTTGGCTTCATTTGTGTTTGTTATAGATGCTTTGTATTTTAATCAGAGCTTTTTATGATTTTAGTTGTGTTTTTATACTTTGGAAACTGTTGACTAGCAGTTGGCACTTATAAGAAAAAAAACTAGTGTCAGTGGAATAATAATGGAATCTGGGATCAATTATATATTTGTCAATGATTTGGAAATTAATCTTTGTATGGTATTCTGGAGAGTATAGTATAAGAAAAAATGGGTTTGCATTCTTTCTCTTCGTGCTAATTTTGGTAGTCCATGTATGGTCTATATGTCTTACAGAAAAATAGTATGATGCTGAAAATATGAACAGTTTATACAAAAAATATAAAAATGTTACTTTGTTGCTGAATAATTTCAAAGTCAATGCCGACTTAGCTTGGATTACTTGGCCGGCTTCTTCTAGCTTGTAAACTTTTTCAGGTAACTGGATTTACCTTAACTGTCTGGTATTTCCAAGAGAAGGGTGAGCCTAGAAAGGATTGGAGGGGGAAAGAGGTTCTTATATTATTAATATATGTGAGTTTTCAGTGAAAAACTTTATTGGACTAGAGACTAATAAAGATGTGATGACACTGAAATTGCTGACCTTTTAGAGAAATTTACAAATGGTATCTCTTATTCTGTAGTATCAAGAAAGTCCACCTGCTCCCATTAGCTTTGAGTAGTATTAGGAGTCTGTTAAGGATTTCTAGTTCCATTTTAAAATCTATCTGCTGTTTTTATTGAACAACATATAATAGAATAACTATTTTACAGATATAGATATTTAAAATGCAGTAGGAACATCTAGAATATAATAACCTATTTATAAGAAAGACCAAGGTTTCTCTAGAATATTCCAATGGATCCTACAAGTGCAATCCCAAAATTTGGCTGTTTATTTGTAAAATTTATTTACAAATAATCCATGTCACGCATGCAAATTCATTGGAGAAGTCAGTGATGCTAAGAATAGTTAGTGGATCAAGAAGAAGGGGCAACAAAGAACTTGCTGGTTTGATGCCATCACAGCTGATAGAAAGATAAACATCCAGCAACTGAAAGGAGCTGTGCTTGACAGGGTAACGTGGACAGCACTTGCCTATAAAATTACCAAGAGTTGGACACGACTGAATGGTTAAAACTGCTACCATGTTTCCCTGAAAATAAGACCCTGTCTTATATTTTTTTTGAACCTCAAAATAAGCGCTTGGCCTTATTGTTGATGTGGGCTTATTTCTGGGGGGGGGGCTTATTTTAGCGCATGCATTCAAAAGCCTAATTGGGCTTATTATTAGAGGATGTCTTATTTTCACGGAAACACTGTATATTTGTAAGGTTATCTGCTAGAAGGAGATAAACTTAAACTTCTGGATGCTTAGGAACAGGTAGTATATAGAAGTGAAATTAAAAGTTGTGAAATACAGCTTCCAATGGTTATGCTCACACCATATACCAAGCCAGATCAATTATAAACTAATTGCTGCTTTTAAATGGCATCCTAAGTCTGATTTATTTTAAAATTGGTTAACTTTTATGGTGAAATAGGAACCTAATTCCTTCCATTAGATTCTGATTCAAAATATTGTTCAAATAATTGACTCAGGTTAAGCACAATGTTTGATGTCGTTATCACCTGAATTCTTCACATTTGCAATTCTGATAAGTACTTTGAATACCGTTAATATTTATTTGATTATCAGATCACATTACCATATTTTTTGGAGTATAAGATGCTCCGGACTATAAGACGCACCTACCTTTTTTGGTGAGGAAAACAACAAAAAGAAATCTGGCTCCGCTTCCCAGCAATTTTGCCTCGTTCCAGCAAACAGCCTGCTTTACTTTCATTTTCGTTTTCAGCATAGCTTGATTAGCACAAGGAAAAAAAAAATCTGCTCCCAGCAATTTACCTCCTTGCAGCAAGCAACAGAGGCAGGAGCAAAACAGCTGAGAGTTAGGAGGCCGATCCAATCAACTTGTGCTAATTAGGTTATGCTGAAGCTGAAACAAGCTGTTTCTTCTTGCTGCTTGCTGCAAGGAGGTAACTGCTGGGAAGCAGGGGCCAAAGGGTGAGGGCCAGTGGGTGGGCGGGGCTACATTCAGTGTATAAGATGCACCTAAATTTTCACCCCCTTTTAGGGGGGGAAAGGGGTGTCTTAAACTCTGAAAAATATGGTATTTATATACCTGCTTATTATTATTTATATGGCTCTATCTAGTCCAAAGAGATTAGTCTTAAAATGGATGTAAGGAAGGAAGTGAAAGATAAACAAGAGAAGAATTTGACTGTTTCACTTTCACTTACTTATGTTATTTACTCTTTTGTAGAGGTTATTTATTCTAAAGGCTTTAGTACTTGGCATATGATTCATTCTAGCTGTATGGATCTTATTTCATATTTGCATGGATCCTGCATGGATGCTATGTTTGCCCAGTCTCTTTCTTGAATCTCCTTTGTGTCCAGGAAAAGCCAGAACACAGTCAATAAATTGACAGTGTTTCTGGATTTGGAGTTGACCACTAGCTGTTCACTAGAGCTATAATTTAAACCTAGGAGTTTGCTAAAATGAAAAACTCTGGTTTATCCTCCTTCAGTTCTGCAGGAGAAGGAGAGAAAAGGAAAGCTAGAAAATTCCTTTCTACATGTGTATATACAGTTTGTATGGTGGGAATCGATGTAATTTGCTTTACCAGACCTGTGAGACTCGGGCATTATCATCAAGATGTATAGGGAGGCTGGGCAAAGTGCACACTGCAAAGATGAAGAGCTTTAGAACAGAACTCTTCAAGTTGATTCTGTATATTGACAGAGGGGTTTAGTAAGTAATTTCTGGACAAATGTTATAAATTGGACCACAGTTTTCACTAGCTTCCTAACATTATTTCCCCTCCATATTGGGGAAAAACATTGACCTACAAAGCATCCTAGCGTGGTTACAAATACATAAAATAGATTTCTAGTTTAAAAGAATTTGATTGAGTTGGCTTGGCTTACTGAAGTGTTGATGTTGTGTCCATAATTCAGAAGACAAATTCTTTTGACTGTCTCTGGAATGCAGACTAGATATAACATTCCCCTTGTGTGATAAATGCGTTGTACGGCTGCTTTTTAAAGACAACATTTTAGATTTTTGTCTTTTCCACAATAGAGGAACACCTATTAGATTTATAGTTGAGAGTACGGCAGGTGCCTCATATAGCTAGATTCTCTGTTCGTATTTCTAATTAATATTAACTCACAAATGGCTTGGTGAAGTTCGAGCTGTGCTGTCTTTTGTGGAGCATACTGTTTCTCTGGATTCAACATAATTTGGTATTTAAGCCATGAGATTGAGTTTCTTCAGCCATTATATTTCTCGCTTTTATGCACTTCAGCTATTTCTAGGCATTCTAGCTTTGACATTTGAGAATTCATGGGAAAGTGCTTTGGTTTAAAAAGGCAGGAAAAGGGCAAACATGAGCACCTCACTTTACCTAAGCTTCATTTAACTTATCTTTCTAGCTAATCAAGCAAAGAATTCAACTATTAAATTAAGTATCCATAAGAAATTGCAGTAACTTCTACAATTCTATAATGCTCATTGTGGTGAAAGGCACTATATATTATGTGCAGCTTCAGTTTTCCTAAATGGCTTGACATACCTGGAAATTCCCGAATTTTCCAAACTCATTACATCATAAGTCTTTGGGGAAATATAATCACTCTTGGATCCATAATCTGAAGTAGCTACTTCAAATGAATTTCAGGTGTCTGTGCTTTTGGGGTTTTGACCAAAACCCCAGATTCTCATGCATTCTTAATAACATTGCGACTGTTTTTCACTTCTGACTGGTTTACTGTTTGCATAAGTCACTTGAGAAAAATGAAGTCCCAGGTCCCTTTAGCTACGGCAAGCTGGCATTTTAAAGAATTGTACATATATTCCCAGTGCAGGGCACAACATATAAAGCATGCCATTTAAATTCTGTTTACAGAACATGCTTACAAAGAACAACTTATCCGTATTGCTTTCCAAGGTTTGATGGATTCATGTAGAGTGTGGCAAATATACTGATGGATCTCGCAGAGTAATGTAAGAATTAGCAGCAGAACATAAGTAGGACACATTTGAGCACTCATAGCAACGTAGAAAGGCTCATTAATGCTTTCTATTCATAAGGCAGCTGTAATCTGGTGTGCAATTCCACCACCACCTGTTTTTGCGTTGAATTCATGAAGTCTTACTCCTCCTTGTAGGCAGAACCGAGGCAATGATATAAATCATGGGAGGTAGCAGAACTTGTATTCTTGTTTGGAAGGTACTTCAAAACATGATTTTCTTAGGTGATACAATCTGAAATGGAAGTGGAAATCCAACCAACAAAACAAAGAGCATTGATATTTCTCCTCTTGCTACCCAGGTGTGTTATTGTGAAAACAGCTCACGTGAAAAGATCAAGACTGGCATCTTCAGGTTTTGTTAGGTTGTGGCAATTTCCAACATAATCGTGATTTTGGTTAAAGTTTTAGTAAAAGGACTAAAGTTGGTCCTTTCAGCAAGCTGTAGAGGCCTGCTTTGCACAAAACACTAAACTGTAATTAATAAATTCACACATTGTACAAAGCCAAAACCAAGCTGTTTAGCATGGTGTGAGAACCAGCCTTGGATGTGATCATTTAAAACGGGGGTGTCAAACGGCGGCCTGTGGGCCAGATGAGGCATGTACAGGCCACGCCCACTCCAGCTCCGTGAATGGGAAAAACATCGTGAAACGTCACGTGACGGCAATGTGATGCGGCGAGTTTGACACCCATGATTTAAAACATTTATATGCTGTTGGTTAAATATATATTGGTTAAAAGCAACCATGTTACTGGGAAGGATTTGGACTAAGGTTTCTATATTTGACCATTAATAAAATTCTGAGGTTTCTGAGTCCTTCAGGAGCAGGGCGGTATATAAATTTAAACAATAAACAAACAAACAAACAAATAAATAAATAAATAAATAAATAAATAAATAAATAAATCTATTCTGTATTTCTTTCACTATTGTTCTAGCCTAGTGATACTGTTGGAATGAGAGATGGATGATTGTTTTTAAGCAAGGAAAAACTCTTCAAGAAATTTGATCCTGGATTTCTCATATGACATTTAGATTACAGATTCGAGTTCACGCATCTCACTGATGTGTACTGTGGTTTGTTTGTTTTTAGCTTGTTGTGATTTGCGAAATCTAGCCATGACAGCTGTAGATAAGAGAAACCATTGTTTTGTGGAATGGACCAGTACATTGGGGGGAAAAAAACATTGTTTATTTTGTGTTAGCAGATGTGACTCTGCATGTGAAATATATACACTGCTCAAAAAAATAAAGGGAACACAAGCAGAAGACATCCGATATCTGAATGAATGAAATAGCCTTATTAAATTGTTCGTTACATACAGTAGTTTTGTGTTCCCTTTAGTTGTTTGAGCAGTGTATAAACTACTGTATGTAACGAACAAAGTATTTAATAAGGCTATTTCATTCATTCAGATCTCAGATGTCTTCTGCTTGTGTTCCCTTTATTTTTTGAGCAGTATATTTTAAGCAAGTTAAAACCAGAGTGGATAAAAATGTTTTTTTAAAAAAAATAAAAAAAATCAGATTTTTTTTTATTTAAATCAGATTTTTTTGATTTAAATTGAATTTTTTTGATTTTTATTGAATTTATTTTAATAAAAAACTTTTGGGGTAAAAATCTATCGTAAGATAGTTTTCTATTTAAGATACATAAATAATTTAGTTTATTCAGCATGAAATGGAGCTTAGTTATGTAGCATGAGGCTGTATATTCTGCAACACTGGGACTATCGGTGAGTCAACAGTGAGTCAAAGGAGTCGCAGAGATGACAGTTGTTCTTTAAAAATTATGAATAAATAGAGTTGATTTAAATCAAGCCTTTTTACTAGTGATTTAAATCATGATTTAAATTGTGATTTAAATCAACTCGATTTAAATCAAATCCACCCCGGTTAAAACCATTTCTGAAAATATAGTTGTAATGTTATAGTCACATTATATCACATTACCATGATTCAGAAAGCAGATCCTGTGATTCCAGTAGGCTACAAAGAAAGATTTTCTAATTCATAAGTTGCTTCTGCTTCCACACAGCTCTTTCAAGAGTTACATTTTCAAAAGATAAACAACAGCAACCACCACTTTTGTTTTGGGAGTACAGGAGAAAGAAATGCCATCTCCTTTTTTTTCTTTTTGGCTTTTAAAACAACTTAAAATGTCTAATTCCCTCAGTGTATTACTGTAGAATCCAGTATTGCTTGGCAGCCAGAGTTTTACAATTTCCAGCTGATAACCAAAATTCTTTTCTGATCTGTTTTTGTTTTTAGACCCTGCTACAATATGCTGGCAATCAGGGTACTTCGGAGCAAGTTTTGCCTTTTTTGGAAGTATATCGAATTGCCATTCAGAGTTTTGCCAGTGCCCGACCTTACTTGACTACAGAATGTGAAGACGTTCTCCTGGTACTTGGCAGGCTAGTATTGTACGTTTGGTTCCAGGCATTCTGTTTTAATTGAAATTTTGCTCTGTGGTAAAATCTTCTCTTCTTATATGTACCTGTGGCCTATTTTATTTCTAGACAGTCTGGCACCCTCCAACTGTGCTGGCCCCAACGGGGTGTCTGTTGTAGGAATTGTAGTCCAAAACATCTGAAAGGCACCAAGTTACATATCCTACATGGAATAAAAAACTTTGAATAGTTTTCTTCGAATGGGATCCTAAGAACCATAGGAGGAAGAATTGTGGAAAGCCATAATCAGGAGGATTTTTTTTAAAAAAAGAACCCTACATTGATGCTAGTATATAAGAATAGTTACCAAGAATCTTGATTTTTTTTTTTCTCAGGGGTGTGTGTCTGTGTATCAATAGCAGTTACGTTGTTATGCTAAAACCTCAAATTAATGGAGCTCAGCATCGTGGACTTTTCATGCAACAGGCCAGATTTCCACAGTGATTTACATCGTGCTATAATGCCATCTCACAAATGATGTTGTTACACAAGTGTAGCAGGTTGTGAAGTGTCATTCTTTAGTACTGAATAGGCATTTGTGAATAAGGAACATGCCTTCCCACAATTAGTCTAATAGATTAGTCTAATAGACTAATTGTGGGGAGGCATGTTCTTTATTTACAAATTATTAAAACAAAGCTTCAGTGTGTTTGATTATATTTTTGCTAAGTAAGAAGTCCTCGAATTCTTAGCTTGTTTATATGTCTTTTTGGCTTGGAGTAACGAAAAGGCAAAGTACAAAATGATTCAATGACAACAACAACAATTGCCACTTCCTGTTTTTTTAACAACCTGCTTATTTCAGGAGCTGTTTTGAACAACTGTTATCTGTGCCTGAAAGTGAGGAGCTCTCTGAACCATTTTTAAGATTGTGTCAGTCCATACAGGCAAGTATATTGACGGTTTTATCGACAAAGAACATTGTTTCAACATCTGTCATTTATAATCAGAGAGTCTTATGTCCATGTGTGATTATTTGAATGATATCAAGGCCTGATTGACATATTTAGGTGAAACCACAGCTTGTTTCATCCTCATTAATTGAATCAACCAGGGTAGGTAAGATCTGTATAATTCCCGAAGCTATGAACTGTGGTTTGGAAAGTAAACTGTCTGGACACATCACCTGCTAAACCAAAACCAAGCTGACCACATTACGTTAAGCAGAGCATGTGAATCCAGCCTAAGCATATAATCTTTGTGTTTATTAATTCAGAGATGAAATCCAAGGACACATTTTTGTGCTGTAGCATTAATTCACTCCTGTCCTGCAGTATCCTCTGTCTTTGGTTCAGGAGGTAAAAGAAATAGAAGGATGGGTGGATACGGGTTTGAAGATAGCAATGTGCAACCTCCCAAAACATACAGATTGGCAATGTAAAAAAATGCATGTAACGTTGTACATTTTGCCCTTTTAAAATTCAAATTGAGATGACACAGACAGCAATGATTCCAAGTTAAACGTAACAATTTAAAAGGCTTTTTCCCCCTTCTTGTAGGACTCCCATAATGCTTTACTTGAGTTTGGAGACAATAGCCTTGAAATTCTAGCTGATATCTCAAAAGAAGGTGTATGGAAGAATCCAGTTCTTTTAAAGATCCTTTCACAGCAGTCAGTGGAAGCAGAAGAAAGTAAGCTGTTCAGCTGCGCTTTTGAGCATTCATGTTACTTTGCTGCCTCTCCAGTGTAAACCAAATCTGTCTTTTCACGGTGGATTTTGTTTTATTTTGCCTCTGAGGAGCCAAGCAAGAAGATAGGTGTTGAAAAACTGCTGTGTGTCATAGCACAGTGGTTCTCAAACCTTTTCTTCACCACAGACCCCTTTTGTGGCCAGGGACCTCCAAGACATAACTCAAAATTTAAATCATAACACTTCTTCAATCCTTTGTGGACACCCCCCCCCCCAAGTGATATTGTGGGCCCCTCCATGGGTCTGCGGACCATAGGTTGAGAACTACTGATGGCAAACTCGCATTGATAGATGAGTTGTCATTTTAAGTCTCTTAACTTATTTACCATTTTTATTTAGATTGGCACCTTCCTCTATTGTTGTAAAAGGAGCCCTCTTTTTTAAAAAAATTCTGTTGGTGATTTTTTCACCTGCACTTTTCATCTTTCCAAAGCATTTTTAAACGGTCTGTAAAATGTCAGATATTAGTTCTTGAGCAACTACAATATTCTGACTGTTTTTCTGTTTATGGCTATTGCAGATTAGCCACCGCCTTTACTTATGTACTTTTTAAATCTGTTGTTAAAATAAGTTATACTGAAAACAGATAAATCCACATTGTCTTGCATTTCATTTTCATCACTTGTGGTGGCAGAGATGGAGGGAATTCTTCTAAGGCCCTTGCCTTAGACCAGAGGTCTTCAAACTTGGCAGCTTTAAGACTTGTGGACTTCAACTCCCAGAATTCTCCAGCCAGCATAGCATAGCATAGCATAGCTGGCTGGAGAATTCTGGGAGTTGAAGACCTCTGCCTTAAGACAGTGACTAAATGCTATGGGGTAGTTTCTTTTGCAACTTTCCAGAAAAATCACTGCAGAGATGATCCACCGTTCTGCCCCTATGTGGGAATTTCGGCTTTTTAGAAAAGAACAGAGGAATGGGGAATGGGGAAATGGGGAAGTCATCTAAAACGCACCCAGGGAGATTAATATGGCCCCTGTGCATTAATCATACCCTTTGGCCATTGCAAAGCCATGGGACATGGGTCATGTAGCTTTGAAATAGGTGGCATTATGGTCTACTCTGTTGGCTCAAAGATTGCTCAGTTGAAAGACAGGAGAACAGTTTTCCACATCAAAAGATGTATGAGCAAGCTTTGCAGAAGAGATTTGGTGGATCATGCAGTCTCACTTCAGTGCCACAAATATTTGAGATGTATTTGTCTACTTGGAGCAAAAAAGGGCATGCTGTGAACTGTTTTCCTAGTGAATTTCATAATAAACTGAAAGTAATGTCTGGGACATTCAGGAATTCTTAAAGAGAGCAGTCGCTGTCAAGATCTTTCCCTTGAACTTCTAAATCTTCCTAATAAAGTAATACTTAATTCTAGTACTTAATAACATTTTATCGCCTTTTTTCTAGTGAATCAATTGATTAAACGGGAAGGACTGGCATTTCTGCAAATGAGAGTAAAACATTTGATGAAGACAAACCGCCTTCCTCAAGCTGCTTCCTTGTCCAAATTGTGTAAAGAATCTCCAGAAATTCCAGATGTCTCTCCTTTTCTTCAGTCCTATATCACATGCTTGTGCTCCATGCTTCCAAATGAAGAGTCCATCAAAGAGGTAAATGGCCAGTCACTACAGCTTGTTACTCTTAAGGCAACTGATATTAATTTTAGTATCTGAACTGACGTGATCAAATTTTGAAAGGAATTGGAGTATTGGCTCCCATCTCAGCAGGGGCTAGATCGTCTCTCTACTCTGAAGAAGGTTTGAGGAGACAAATGATTCCATTGTGTGAGATAGCCCTGTGCTATTTCTCTTTGTCCTTATCAGAAATAAAGTTATCGTATTTATCGGACTATAAGATGCACTTTTTTGTCTTCCAAAAGGAGGTGAGAATGTCTGCGTCTTATAGACCAAATATTGTCAAAGACCCGCTCACCCGCCAGCCATTTTTTGGAAAAAAATGGTACAAAAAAGCTCAAAAACAGGCTGAAAAAGGCCTCGAAAATGGCCCGAAAAAAGGCCCGAAAATGGGTCGCGTGGAGGCCAAAAACTTTTTTTTTTGTTTTCCTCTTCTAAATTTAGGTGCGTCTTATAGTCAGGTGCCTCTTATAGTCCAAAAAATACAGTAAATCTACCTTCTTGTTTGGCATTGGAAGCCTCAACTTTTGCAGTGTTGTTTAAGCTGCTGCATGTAGGAATCCACATTAAATTATTCTTATTGTGATGATCCATCACGGACTTTAAACAGGTTACCAAATGATCTCTCAATATTAGAACAGAATGCAGAGGTTCTGCTGGGAGGGTAGCTTACCTTGTTTAACAAGAAAAGAGGTTTTGTCTTAAAACTTATCATGTAATTTCCCCCCTCCCCTCTTTTTTTTTAAAAAAAAGATTTCAAAAGTGGACTGCAAAGAGGTCCTAGATATGATATGCAATTTGGAAGCTGAAGGCCAAGACAGCACTGCTTTTATTCTCTGTACAACATACTTCACTCAGCAGCTTCAAACAGCAAGCGTGTATTGCTCTTGGTAAGTGGCCTGTCTAAGAATTGGCTTTCAGAATTTCCCATCCTGACCAAAACAGCTTCTAAAAGTTTCTAATTCAACAGCTGACAAAAATACACTATGGTGCATTCTGGTCTGTTGATGAGAAGCATTAAAATAAAAGAGAAATCAAGTATTTAAAAATGTTAAAGTCTGCTATATTTGCTGCTATATTTCAATAAGTAATAGTGTGTTGATAACAAAAACCATGTGCTCCTCCACATGGTAAAATTAGCTGTATGTAATAGGTGTGCAGGTCCTTGCAACTTTACTCCACCTGCATCATTAAAATTCAAGAACAGTTTTCCGGGTTGTTTTAAGTATAAATAAAAAGTGAATGAAATGTGTTAAATCCTTGATAGCTGTATCATTTCGGGTTTTTACTTAAACACAAAAGAGACTGTATATTTAACAGAGGTGGTATTCAGCAGGTTCTGACCAGTTCTAGAGAACCAGTAGCGGAAATTTTGAGTAGTTTGGAGAACCGGTAAATACCACCTCTGACTGGCCCCGCCCCCATCTATTCTCTGCCTCCCAAGTCCCAGCTGATCGGGAGGAAATGGGGACTTTGCAGTAACCTTCCCCTGGAATGGGGTGGGAATGAAGATTTTACAGTATCCTTCCCCTGCCACACCCACCAAGCCACACCCACAGAACTGGTTGTAAAACATTTTGAATTCCGCCACTGGTTCTAAGTAACATCATTACATGCACGCTACATCCTTGGATGTTCAGTTTATTCTAAAATAATCTGTGGGTCCCATTAAAAGAAGGTGAAATTGACTTAGATGATAAAATTGACTCAGATGTTCCCCTAGATCCTATTTTTCAGGTTTGGCACTACATAAAGGCTATGTTTTCTCGTGTTTTGGCTGGGGTTGGTTGGCAATTGTGGAAGTTGTGTGAATTGTCTTACATTCCCTCTAATTCCTTGGGTTTTTCCCCCCAACTTCTTCTGCAGGGAACTAACTCTGTTTTGGAGCAAATTACAAAGAAGAATTGACCCATCCTTAGATTCCTTTCTGGAGCGATGTCGGCAATTTGGCATCATTGCTAGAACATTGCAACACTTGTTCTTCCTCATAAGAGTCATACAAGCTGAAGTACGTATCCATTTGCGGTTTACTAATATCAGCTGTTTGATTTTGTGGAGGGTGGAAATGTATCACATAATGGGGACTTTATATAGAAATTATTAAAAACATGTGTAAGGAACTTGTGAGGTGCATTCTTGCCTTGACTTCAGAAAGCAGGGTGATTGAGTGTACTTTAATATGGATAGATTCCATAGACTGAAGATTCCACTGACAGTCTGTTTATTTACACACCTCATATAAGATTACACATACTTTTTGCCACTTCAAATTATATAGAAAGCCTGCTGCCTTCTAGCTTGCACATCTTTCATTTCTATTCTCACTCAACCTGTGACTCTAAAGGTTTTCTTTACTCTTGCTAGCTGAGGTTCCCTCTGCTTCAGGCTGCCTTTCAGAGAGTTCTTGCAGGTTGGAATTTCCTATCTTTCAAGGCCTCCTAGTATGCAAATGATAGTGGAGCACAATAAATTGTAACCCAGTTCCTGCAGCTTTCTGCCCTGTTTATGTTGCTCTTCTGCTGATTTTTCACAGTGTTTCTGCCTGAAAAGATAAGAGAAATAATTCAACAGCGTAAAAGCCTGGAGCTGAAACAGGAAATGATAAGGAATTGCACAGAAATTGAGAGACTCTTCTTGTTTTGCATCAGAAGAGACTCTAGAATTAGTTGTCTGGCCACTAACATCTCTGGCCAATTTCAAACTTACAGCTGAGTCCTCTAGAAATTTAATGGCCTGCTTCCTAAGTATACTTAATCCCTAAGAACGCTAAAATCCACTAAAAAAAATATCTTTAGCTTAATAAGTGATGCTTTGACCGGCAGCTTTTCAAATCCCCCAGCATTCAGTTTGAGAGAATGTTCTTGTTTGTTTCAAAGCCAGAATAAATTTAGAGCATCCTATTTTTCCTCTTAGGGTTGTTTGACTTACATTTCACTCATGACTTCTCACTTCGGAGCAGGTTTATTTATTTCTCATGGTACAGTAAGAATGGCTTTATTGTTGGATATTGAATGTTGCAGTTGGGAAAAAAAATACAGATTAGCCTTCTCCAACTTGTAACCCTCCAAAAGTATTCAGAGAAAATCCAAAGAAAAATGAGTCATTGATTTGTCTGTGTTTCTTCATTTTCCTAGGCAGAAGAAGCTGGCCTTGCTGTATCCATCTTGCTGTGTGTGAGAGCTCTGCAGCTCCGGTCCAACGAAAATGACGACATGAAGAGCTCTGTTTGCAAAACAATTGCATGTTTGCTGCCAGAAGACCTTGAAGTCAGAAGGGCCTGCCAGCTCACCGAATACTTACTGGAGCCAAGTGAAGAAGGATACAATCTACTAGAAGAACTGCATGTACAACCAGATCAGAAATTTGATGAAGAAAATGCACCAGTTCCAAACTCACTCCGTTGTGAGCTTCTGTTAGCTCTGAAGGCATACTGGCCCTTCGATCCAGAATTTTGGGACTGGAAAACCTTAAAACGGCATTGCCTCAAATTGTTGGGGAAAGAAGTTTCCGAGTCAGAGGATGACTTGAGTGGCAATGAGATGTTGTCACTCAACGAAACTGAGCTGTTAGATAGTCTCCCCAGTGACTGTGAAGAAAGTAGGGAAGAGAATAATTTTGAAAGTCGTTATTTAAATCGGCCCAAAGAGAGAGTAAGAGTCAAAAAGCCGATTGGCTCCTCAGAGAGATACCAGAGATGGCTTCAGTACAAGTTCTTTTGCGTCATTTGCAAACGGGAGTGTATCGAAGCTCGAATCCTACACCATTCTAAGATGCACATGGAAGACGGCATTTTTACATGCCCAGTATGTACCAAAAAGTTTAAGAGGAAGGACATCTTTGTGACCCACGTGATGGAGCATGTGAAAATGCCACCCAGTAGAAAATGCCGGACAGAGAAGAAGTTGCTGTTGAAGAAACGGAGGCTGGCCCAGAGCAACCTCTCCAGGATCGCTTCTGCAGCCCTTGAAGGAAACCACCCTCTCAAAATCATCCATTCTGAAAAACCCAGAAGTGACCTACAGGACTATGTAACGTTTAGCAAGCTAGAAAATTGTCACCTGCAAGACCGAGACCTGTACCCCTGCCCAGGCACGGATTGCTCCAGAGTGTTCAAGCAGTTCAAGTACTTAAGTGTTCACCTAAAAGCTGAACACCAAAACAACGACGAGAACGCAATGCACTACTTGGACATGAAAAACCGGCGTGAGAAGTGCGCCTACTGCCGGCGGCATTTCATGTCTGCCTTCCACCTGCAGGAGCATGAACACGTCCACAGCGGCCCTCAGCCTTACATGTGTGTCTCCGTGGGCTGTTACGCTCGGTTTGGCTCCGTGAACGAACTGCTACATCACAAGCAGCAGCATGACGATCTGCGTTACAAGTGCGAACTGAACGGCTGCAACATTGTTTTCAGCGACTTGGGGCAGCTGTACCATCATGAAGCCCAGCATTTCCGGGACGCCTCTTATACCTGTAATTTCCACGGTTGTAAGAAATTCTACTATTCCAAAACCGAATTAACAAATCATCTCTCCGTGCATATGTCGAATGGCGAAATGAAGGCGGCCTCCATTAAGCAGGAAGGTAATGTTTCTCAAGATGGGCTCACCTGCCATTTGGATTCGGAGGCGTTAGAAAACAAAGAATCTCCTGAGCAGCAGGAAAATCTTAGTTTGCCTTCTGGCTCTACCAAGAGAGAAGAAATGCTGACCGTGAAACAAGAACCCCTTTCTGATGGAGAAGAGGGTGGCCAAAATAACGGCAACTTGGAAAGTCACGCTTCATCCCTGGCCAATGAGAATCAGATGACCTCAGTGACTGACGCCGTGGATCGGGGCCAGGCCTTTTCAGGGGCTGTGCTACCTCAGGAGAAAGCCTGCCTTCCCTCCAATCTGAAAGAGCGCTACTCTAACGTGGCTGTCTACTTTGATGGGAAAAAGTTCACCTGTGGTTTTGAAGGCTGCGGATCGACATACAAAAATTCAAAGGGGATGCAGAAACATCTACGAAGGGCCCATCCCTACCATTTCAAACCAAGAAGGAAAGATAAAGAGATCAGTCAGCTGGAAAGTCCTGTTGGAGAGATTAGCTCAGACTCTCAGGATGTTGGAGATTTTAATGATGTCTGTAAAAGCAGAAACTATTTCAAGGAAGAACTGTGCCCTTCTTCCCCTGAAAGCTCGTGCTATGTACATTCAAAAATGTCAAATACCGAAGACAGCATGTTCGAACTTCTCCTGGGCTTGAAGCACTTAAGTTTAAAGAATTCTAGCGGTCACTCTTCTCCCAGATTCTTGCAGTCCTATTCCTCTAAGTGCCCCAACTCTGAAGACGAATCTACCTCTGACCATTTCTCCGAAGAACAGAGAAGCAAGCTCCCCACCCAATATCTCACCCAGTTGGCTGCCAAGCCATTTTTCTGCGAGCGTCAAGGCTGCACGTGTGAATTTGTGACCAGAGAGGCATTGCTTACTCATTATGTTAGAAAACATAATTATTCAAAAGAGATGGTGCTTCAGCTGAACATGTTCCAACATCGCTATTCACCTTTCAAGTGTCATATTTGCCAAAGATCCTTTACAAGAAAAACGCATCTTAGGGTGCATTACAGGAACAAGCATAAGCTTGGCAGCATGACAGCTACCGAGAAACTATTTGCAAATGAAAGCTTTGAGGATATGAATGAATGTGCCGAGGATCGGCTGAACAGCACAGAAGATTCAATGTCGGCTTTCTACACCAGCACGGATGGAGAACTCGACCACAAAACAAAGCTTGCTGTGGATCCACACCATCCTTCCAAGACGGAGGACTTCAGTTCTGAAACTGACTTGGAATCGAGCGAAGAGGCAGAAAGCTGCATCCCTGGAAAGCAGGCTAAATTGTCATCGCTGGACAGCCACCGAAAAGAACTGGAAGCCAACGAAGGGAGGGGAAGTAAAAGGACCGTTGCCAAAGGAAACCTATGCTACATTTTGCATAAGTACCACAAGCCGTTCCACTGCATCCACCGGAATTGCAATTCTGCATTCACCAATCAGAAAGGGCTGATCCGCCACTACAGGACTGTGCATCGGTATAACAAAGAGCAGCTCTGCCTTGAAAAAGACAAAGGAAAAACCAAGAGGGAATTTGCCAAATGTAAGAAACTGTTTGTGTGCAAACACAAGGCCTGCAGCAAGCGTTTCCTATGTTCTAAATCGCTCGATAAGCATTGCGTGGACTCTCACACCTTCGATCCCGAGGACGATTCCAAAGTGCTTTCTGAAACCGTGAGGTTTCCTTGTCATCACCCGCACTGTTCGGCTGCATTTTACTCTTTCCACAAGTTAGAGCACCACCTGATAGAAGAGCACGAAAAGGAGGAGGACCTGAACAAAGGCATTGAGATCCATTGTGACCTGAATGGCTGTAACAGAGTGTTCACAACTTATAGCAGCTATTCCCAGCACGTGTATTTTCGGCACAGCGATTACGACGGTGTCTTGCAAGGAACCAAAGAAAAGGGGAGCCACCTTGAAGACGACGAGGAGCAACAGTGCTTAAAGTATCGGTGCCTCAGGCAAGATGGAAGTGAGAAGAAGAGGCAGAATAGTGAAAGGGGCGGCGGCGGCAGCCGAAATAAAGGAAAGCAATTATATGCCTTCAGAACAAGGCTGGAAGCCCTGCAGATGTGCAGAGACAATTGCAACCAAACGCAGTATCCTTGCATGGTTCGGGGATGTCCCTCTGTGGTCAAACTGGAAAGCAGCATCGTGAGGCACTATAAGCGCACCCATCAGATGGCGGGTGCCTATATTGAGCAGCAGTACGATGAGCTTGTCCTGTGTGTCGACTGTGGCACAGCACTGAATGACCTCTGCATGGAAGCAAATTCGGAGCCGGAGGGCGACTCTGACTTTAAACCAGACGTTACGGGGCACCCTGCCAACGAGCACAAAAGGGAGAGGCATCTTCCGAACTCCAGTTGTGACGAGAAGGGCAGCCAACTGGATCGGTATTCTGAAGGGGAGGAATCCCAGGAGGCGGATGTCCTTGTGTATTCAGGCACTTTAAAACATATCCATCATCCCAAAACCAGGTGTTCGGAAGATTGTAATCGAGTGGGGTCATCTCAACAGTCTGAGGCCGGGAATATCCTGAGAAATCACGGACAAGAGAACGCCTCTTACTGTGCGAAATCGCACCTGCCGTTATCTAGAGACAAAGATTGGCAGTCCTCCTCGCAGGAGGCGACAAAAAAGCTTTCCTTTCCTGCTCCGAAAGAGAAAGTCCAGAAGCCCTTTGATCTAAAGTCTTTCAAGCCCATGGGCTTCGAATCTTCATTTTTGAAGTTCATTCAGGAAAGCCAGGAGCGAGAAGAGGAGGAGGAGGAAGAAGAAGAAGAAGATGATGATGATGATGATGACCTACTTGAGAATGAATGGGAGCCAGTTGGACCCTATAGAGTGGGTGGTGTGATAGAGAAGGCTAAAGACTCCAAACGGGACGTGTCGCAGGGCAGGGGCTTGTATGCGAATGTCCCCCCTGTAGCCATGTCCAAGAAAAACAGTGGCGCCAAAGCTCATGGGCAGCTGAGAGGAATGCAGCCCCTCTTATCCACGGACTCTCCTTCCCTCCCTTCTCTGGAGAACCTGAGGGCCATTTTGGGCAAGGCATTAACAGGCTGTGGGGACCACGCCTTAAAACAACTTCATTACTTGCGGCCAGTTGTTGTTCTCGAAAGATCTAAATTTTCCCCCTCCCTCATAGACTTTTTTCCAACAAAAAAAACAGATCACCTTTGTGTGGGAAGTTCATAAATAGTTGTGTTTATTTTAAAAAAATAAAAAAAATAAAAAAGAAGGAAGGAAGAAGAATGAAAGAAGAGACTTTTGGGGAAATGCTAAATCTGATTCCGTGCACATGTTGTTGAGGTTAGATTAGACTGTTCAGTTCCATGAATGTATGACATCTGTCTACAGTATTGGCTAATATAGCTCCCCAACTAAATTAAAAGAGAGAGAGAGAGAGAGAGAACTGATATTTTGGTGCTAATTAACAGAATATCAAAGGGTGGGGGGCTTCCTCTCGCAGATTAAATGTGCATGATTGTATATGGAACAAGTACTTGGGGGGTACCAAGGTGGGGTGGGAGCGGGTGGGGAGATGGTGATCTTACTTGACTTGAATGTGCACCTCAGGGTGCTTTGTGTAACATATTGTACACTACAGCATCTTATATTTTTTGAGTTATGAGTTTCAATAAAAGGAATTTTTTCACCCATTTTGGTTGACTACAACCACCTGTTGGCAGTCTAAGAACTTCGAATTGAGTGTAGTGAGAAGCAGTTCTGGACAATGTGTTTTGTATCTTAATACTGATGGGAGGAAACACAATCAAGGTGGGATAATGGATTGCAGGGGGAAAAAACACTTGGGGAACTGTAGTGAAATGTAAGGAAGTTTTTGTAAGATATGTCAAGAAGGAACCGAGCAGCTCGCTAAAGATATGAACGTTTCCATGACAAAACTGGAAGACAACTCCCATTATAGGGAGCCTGGTCCATAAGAAAACCCAAATATAAGCAAAAAAACCAATAAAGATTGTTCCTGGGAGTAAAATTGCATTTCAGATGGATGAAATGAAACTGATTTAAGAAGTTTCATTGGCAGAATGTATTCTGAGCATTCATTCTCCCTCCTTCATTTTTTAAAACATGAAGGATTTTTTTTTTCAATCCTTTGAAGAGGTTCAAAATCTAGAATATGTCTTTTTCTTTCCTTTACTGAAACTGTCAAGTAAATTCAGTCAATAAATTTCTGTTACTATATGAGTACAGTAGCATAAAGGGGATAGATGTCATTTGTAAACCCTAAACCTATTCCGATAAGTAAACTGATTTTTATAAATAAGATTTTCTAATTTAAGTGACTATTCTCAAAGGATCTGTATTGTAAAATTTCAGTTCTTTGCAAACACGTCCCTCTGTCCCCTTTCTAGTCTTATTTTTGTTGCCAATCACTAAATGCAGTACATGTGAAATAGGTGACAAGAATTGCTTTCTAGAATCAGACCAAATGGCTTTCACATCCTATGTGAAACATGTATAAATTAGCAGATGCGCACAGTTGCCTAACACTGAAGAAGGAACTTAAAAAGCAAAGATGCCAATGTATATTTGCCCCAGCTGGCATTAGCCAGTCATAACCTTTGAAGACAAATGTTAGCTTTTCTTCAAGGAATTGTAACTTCTTTTGTTCAGAGCACAATGATTAATCTGCTTTCTTAATCCAAAATCTGTTCAATGTATTTGTCACAAATTACATGGCGCTTCCGGGTCCAATCCATTCATAGGAATTTACTAGCTTTAGCATAATTACTCAATATTTGGGCAACACTCTGCTTTAAACCTGATTATTTTACCTAGTATTTCTACGTAAAACTTTCCTGTTTATGAAATACTCGGCTACCAAATTACAGGTCAAGGTTGAAAAATAATCGCCGTAGTACCATCTCCAAAGTCATCAAACTATCTTTTAAATACATTATTTCACAATGCATTCATCCGTTTACTAGACGACCTTGATCTGAATGCAAGAAGGCTTTTTCTTAGGGAAAGTTTATTTTCTCGTCTACTTACAGCTGGTTCAACAACTGACTTTTCCCCTGAGAATTTCTGGTGTTTAAAGGTAACGTTGAACAGGCAAGATTGCACATTGGGAATTATAAAACAGAATAGTGGACTTAATATCTAGGGAATTTGACAAGAATGTTCCCAGTTATAGTCTCAAAGGTACAACTGCTGAAACGCCAACAGCTGTACTTTATGTTCTTTAAAACTTAATACCGATATATAAATATATCATTTGTTTTTTTCTGATTTAATATAGCACATAATTTTTAAAAATTTCTAAATACCTAAGTAGGCATCTACTTGAAATGTGTGGATGGCAAATATCCCTGATAAAGTGTACATAATTTAAATATGGGTTTTCAAGATCTATTCTCCAATAGGCCTTTTGACAGGAGGGCAAGTTCTAACATAACTTTTAAGCAATTTTTAATTATTGTTTATAGCTGCCTTTGAAAACATCCTTCTTGCCTTATCTTATATCCTTCTCTGTAGTAACTTGTCAAAATAAATGCACTATTGGTGCTCTCTAAGCTTGGTGATTTTCTTGCAGACGTAACATTACCAAACTAGGCAACATCATCAGTACTACTATCTCCAGTTAATTGCTTAGGATAAACTTCCACTACATTAGATGATATCCATCAAATTATAATAATTTTTTGTACTGATGTTCAGGCCTGTTGGTATACTTTTTGGTTCTCTTTATATTTTGCACCTATTTTGGAAGTACTATATTTAGAAAATAGCAGAAAGTTAACTGTGCTACTATATCATGCGACATTCTGAAGCAACTAAATAGTATTTAGTTGAAGCATGGGGCAACCCAGATTTTTTTTTTTTAAAAAAGAAAGAAAATGGGGTTAAGCCAGGGAAGTATCAAGGCTACTGTATGTAAAAACGTACATAGAATGGAAGATTAATTTATTGATGTAGTGATTCATCTGGAATATGTTTTTTTTTGTATTGCATAATTAACTGCTATGCAGATTGGATTTGAATATTTGTAACCTTATGGTTTTGTGAAGGTTTTTTATCTGTGCTGAAAGAAAAGGGGGCACAAAAACTCTGGGCCTCAAATCTGTCAGAAAAATCCCATTCTGTATTCGAAGTCATTTTCTTAACCCATGATAGGTTTCTCTTCGTAACAGGTCCTGAAGAGGTAGACCCACATCCTAGGGAGTCGTCATCTCCTCAGTGAGGGGATTGCTGAACCATTGTGGACATTTGTTTGAAGATCACCAATGAAAGAGAACATATCACTCCTGGCAATCCTTTCTGCTGCTTGACAGCTCAAATCTCAGTAAATTCTTCCTAATATCTAACTTGAATCTCTTTCACTGTAGCTTCAATTCATTAGTACTGTTCCCACTTTGTATGGCAGCCACAAACAAGACTGCTTTCTTCTTTATGGGGCAACCCCTGGATCTTTTCTTCTGTAGCAAAATAGGGCCAGTTCCAGGGGTGGGCTTCAAGAACTTTAGCAAGGGGTTCTCTGCCCGGTTGCTGGGTGGGCGTGGCCATGGTGGGCTTGGCCTAGTCAGCCTCCTGCACCACGGTGTGGGACATTTTTGCCCTCCCCGGGCTCCAGAGGCTCTTCTTGAGCCTCCAGGAGGACGAAAATGGCCTTTCCAGGCTCCAGAGGCCCTCTGGAGACCCGTTTTTTGCCCTCCCCGAGCCTCTACATGTGCCCTATAGTTACCTGCATCCAAAATGGGCCACGTGGGAACTTTGGGGAGGGGAGGGGTGGGTGGGGCCAGCCAGGAGTGGGATTTGGGGGTTCTCCAAACTGCATAGAACCTTAGCTAGAGGTTCTCCTGAACTGCGAACCCCCAGCAGCCCACCCCTGGCCAGTTCCTTTATCCCCGTTTCAGTTTAGAGGTTGTATTCCAAGCGGGCTGGACAAGAAGAATAAGTTGAGAGAATTAACTTGTAATGTTCTGGGTTTTGTGTCTATTAATACATCCTCAAATGTATTAGCAAGCATATTTGTCTTTTTAGCAACTGCATCACAGTAATGGCTCATGCGCAACTCATAATAATCTAAGTAGAACAACATCCAGATCCATTTCTTCCTGTCAAGTCAGGCCTCTCTAACCCCTCCTATCTTCATTCTCAGAGGCAGGATCTGCATTTCACCTTGATAAAATTCATCCCATTTGTTTTGGTCCTTCGCCTAAGCTTATCTAGACCTTTTGCATTCCTCTTCTAAAGGGTTAGTAGCCATTCCTAGTTTTTGCACTGATGATTCCCTCTTTCGGCCAAGTCATTCATTAAAATGTTGAACAGCCCTGAGTCCAGGGAGTAGACTCATATGAATAATCTGGGGGTGATCATTTAGGAATTTTTGGATGCAGCTAACTGTTATAACTTAACTATATTTTACCGTTGCATTAATGACATGTCATTGAACATTAAGGAGACTGAAATATTTAACTCTTGATCATTTTGCCCCCACCCCTTATGAAAAACTACTGCCCAGAATTGCCACTGGAAATGTCATTTTGCAGTGTTTTAATTTTATAGGGCTGACGAGACAGTGGTCTGACAGCTTTTGCTTTAAAATACTAAAATCCTAATGCCAATCATTCACAAAGCAACTCAGGATACCAATTAGGACAATATTTACATACCAGCAACTGGACTAGCAAAATAAATAAGCCAGTAATTATTTTCTCTCCGTCCTATTTCCCTAAACTTTTGCTGCTTTAATTTATAAAAGTGGTTCTATGCTTGTGGCTTATTTGGCATATATTTTCATCCTGATGAGTTGGCAGTTGGGAGAGGGATCTTCTATGGCAAAAGATGTGCTTTATATTGTCTATCCCTCATGCTCCATTGAACTGAAGATATTTTTCAGAGCTTCATTCTTAACTATGGCTCTTGCTTTCTGCTTTAATCGCTTTAGTATTCAAGGAAACAGAGTGCCCCGTTTTTCTGATGCAAAAATTGTGAAGAATCGTGACGTAGGAAAAATGCATGTTGCCTCTTACTGCCAAAGTAGAAAAGTCTTTGAATGGAGATGCTGAAAGATTGCCTTAAAGAACCTCTGCTTTAAAAACGAATAGAAAATCATTGAGGCATAGGAGATCTGGATTATTAGGGAATTTTTGTCCATATCAAAAACAGCTTTGTTCTACCAGAGAGTTTCCAAGTAAGTTAGTACTCATTCTAGTTACAGTTCCACCTTTGGGGATATTTCAAAGGGTAGATTTTGGGATGTATTTATGGAATGATTGATTTAAGTGCCCTCAAGTTGTTGACTCTTAGCAAACATAGATTTTCTCTGTTGACGATCAGTCATTAACCTGGTCCTTTAGCTCTTCCAACAGTGCCCCCCCCCCGTTGCCACCGTGACTGAATTCATCCACATTGCTGCCCGCCCTCTTTTTTTTCCCCCTTCCATCTTTCCCAGCATTAGAGCCTTCACGAGAGCGCTAGGTTTTCTACATAATGTGTCTGAAATAAGATCATTTGATCCTTTTCATTTGCACCTTGCATGACAACAACTCTGGGGTGGTTTTTTCAATGGTTTAAAGTGACTTTGCACAACTCGCAAAATCATACGTCAATTAAAATCGGAATAGTTCACATGAACCAAGTGAACTACGTAATATCTGAATGTGTTGTATAAATCATGCAATTATATATGATGATGAGTTTTGTATTGAGTGAATTCAGCTACTATTGTTTGTTTTCCATGGTATGAGCCAGTGGTGAAATCCAATTTTTTTTACTACCGGTTCTGTGGGCGTGGCTTGGTGGGCGTGGTGTGGCTTGGTGGGCATGGCAGGGGATGGATACTGCAAAATCCCCATTCCTCCCCACTCCTGGGGGAAGGATATTGCAAAATCTCCATTCCCCCCCATTTCTGGGGCCAGCCCGCTCTGAGGCCAGCATTTGCTGGTTCTCCAAACTACTCAAAATTTTCACCACTGGTTCTCCGAACTATTCAAAATTTCCACTACCGGTTTTCCAGAACCTGTCAGATCCTGCTGGATTTCACCCCTGGTATGAGCTAAGCAATTGCTGAATATACCGAATGTTCTTTTTTTTTAAGGTATAGGCTCCCCTCCTCCCCCAGTGGATACTCTTCAGAGGCTCTGGGGCTGTGAATTGTGCCTCTTATAATTCTGTTAAGTACTACTGAGTTTGTCATAATTTTGTCCAGGATAAATCTGATTTCTGTGGAAAATATCCTGATGAATAAATAACCTCTGTCTGGATAGGATGAACCAGATCCCATCCAAGACTTCCCTTCCGTTCATGCACTTCCTGTTTGGGTTTAAGTATAGTTCAGAAATATGAAAGTAAGAAATATTTCTATTTTCTTGAAGGTTCACATGTGGACTGAAAATGTCACGTGGAAAAAAAATTCAAGAAGATGGCAGGGACTGTGCCCTATCTTTCTGCAGTTAAAGCCAATGTTTTCCCCAAGAGGAAGTGAGGACGGGGTAAAAAGCAAGATGCAAAAATAACAAAGTCCTTTGCTGTAAGCTCTAGGGGAGGAAATGTGGCTCAAAATAACAACAGCAGCTAGATTTTCTGTCCTGGAAATTGTTTATTCTACTCACCATAAATTAACTCTTGGTAGCCTGTAAGCTATATAGTCTTTTTTTTAAACTGCAATTTCCCTTTTTAATTAGGAAAGCTACTCAGAGTTCTTAGGAAGTTAGTAGCCTTCCAAGTCTATTTTTTTAAAAAAAAATACATCCACCCAGGTGGCTCTCAAAATCCCAGGATCTTGGTAGGTTGAAACCATTAGGTTTCAAGACTGCCATGAACTTAATAGACGTAGTCCTCACTTATTGAAGGTAATTGGAACTGGCAACTCTTACTAAGCAACATGATTTGTAAAGTGTGATGTCACACCACTGCACCAATGACAGCAATTGGGGCAATTTCTAGTCGCTATTCTTAATTTAATCCCATGCAATGACAGTGGCCAGCAGTTGCGAGATCCATCACTATATGCAACCTCCTGCTGGTTTCCCCATTGACTTTGATGGGACGCCAGCAGTGAAGCTCGCAAATGATGTGATTATGCAATGCTACAATGTCATACTTATCACACCTAGATGCCGAGAGCCTAAATTGCAGTCAGTGACTGGAAACTATATGACCACATCTACAAGCACCTGTTGCAAGTTCCTCTGGTTCAGCCCTGGATAACTTCAAAGTGTCTCATAATATTTGGGAATCCTGGGAGTGGAAAACTGCACATCTTTACAAGTTATTAAGATTGAGCAGGTTTTTGGTAAAGAGCCGGTTTGGTGTAGGGCAGTGTTTCTCAACCTTGGAAGCTTGAAGTCCACCCATCTTCAAGCTACCAAGGTTGAGAAACACTGGTGTAGGGTTTTAAGGCACCAGGTTAAAAACCAGGAGACTCCGAATTCTAGATCTGCTTTAGGCATGAAGCCAACTGGGTGACCTTGGGCCAGTCTCAGACTTTCAGCCCTAGGAAGGCAATTGGCAAACGACTTCCAAAACCTTCCTAAGGAAACTATAGGGACTAATCCAGGCAGTCGCCAGAACAAAACACTGACTTGAAGGCAATTTTTTTTAAAAAAATGTTTTATAAACGGCAGGCTACAAATATCTAAAATGCCACCCCAAAAAAATACTTTAAAAAATATTTAAACCTTTAAATTATTTTAACCTTTAAACTACTTTAAATTTAATATTTAAATTTAAATATATATAATATTTTAATATTTAAAGGTATTTAAATTTAAATATTTTTTATTTTATTTTATTTAAATTTAGAAAAAAAAATACTTAAACCCCTTCCCTCTCCTCTCATTCCTCCCCTCCCCCGCACATGGCGGACTCTCTGCCTTTCCGGAGCCGGAAGTGCCGCCGACATACGGAAGGCGCTTGCCCCGGAAGTTCTTCAGGAGGAACTTCTTCCGGAGTTTGCTCCGCTTGTGTCACTGCAGCCGGAAGCCGGCTGAGAAAGGCTCAAGCGTGCTGGCCGGCGGCTCTGTGGGAGAGCGGCGGATCGAAGCCGGAGATGGCGATGCCGCTGCTGGGCGATCTGTGGGCCGAGAGCCCCGTGGAGGACCGGATTTTCCTCTCCGTGCTGCTCTTCTCCTGGGCGGTCTACCTGTGGGAGGCCCTGCTCGCCTGGCGGCAGGTCAGATCCTTCCCGCCGAAGCCCGCGAGCGCTTGACAGCCCCGTCAGGTTTAAGGCCGGGACGAGACGAGCCGGGTCATCCCCGTCGCCTGGTGCTGCGACGAGCGGTCCTTCCGTCTGGGGGTGCCCGGGTACCTTTGGGGATCATGGCAGGCTCGGTTTCTAAGCCGGCGGGCAGCTCTCCCGAAGCCTCCGCAGGTGGCCGCCGATCTCGACGTGGGAAGCGGCGCTTTTATTTATTTATTAGTTCAATTATTATTTATTAGTTCAATTTATATGCCGGTTATACTGGTTCTACAAAGCCCCTCGTCCTCTTCCCCCCCAGCAGAATTGCTAGGTGTCTTAACTTGAAGTACCTCAGAAACAAACTTTGATTAGTTTTTCCAAATAGTTTTGCGCCTAAGCCTTAAAAGAATTGATCAGATCTATTCAGTAAAAGCTATCAGGTAAACTAAGGAAGATTCTTTCTAATTCATAGAATTTGGATCCATTGATTTAGAGCTGTATTTATTAGTGCTTTTGTAATCATGGTATCGCTAAATGATCATATATTTTAAGAATCCTTGTGCTGTTGGATATTGAACTTCCAGGGGCACATGAAAACATTTTTGAAAATGCAAGCTAAATGACTGCTTATTTTTAAATATTTCAGAGGACTGTCTACAAGACAACCACCCATGTCCCACTGGAATTAGGGCCGATCATGGACTCAGAAACGTTTGAAAAATCCCGTCTTTACCAATTAGATAAAAGTGCATTCAGCTTCTGGTCAGGACTATACTCAGAGTTAGAGGGCACGGTAGGTATCTTTCATCCTCTTTGATTTCGTGTATTTTTTTTAGTGAGTTAGAATGTATTCTAACATGTATATTTGTGAGCGTGTGTGCATGCATGCACAAGAATATTGACAAAGGAATTGTACAAAAATGCCAGAAGGATTTATTCTGTGATAGAATGTAGAAATCCATAGGGCTTTTTTTTTTTTTGCTTCATAGAATATTGAATAAAAGAGACCTTGAGCTGGAAGCAAATGCTACGAAGAAGCCCAGATAGATTTCCTTCAGGCAGAATTGAGAGTGGCTTTTCTTCCTTCTGCTAACATTTCCGGAAGTTATCCCCTTCAAGGGCTGTATGTCAATAGCAGAGGAGGACCCAATAGATCCGGTTGGGCCAACTATGGTTACTTTACGACCTGTGGACTTCAACTCCCAGAATTCCTGTCAGCCTAACCCTAACCCTTCAATAGATAGTAGAGCAAGAGCTAGCCACAAATGCTACAAGTGTATTAGCTAATGCAGGATTAGCTTATGATCTTGCATTCCCTGTTACCTCATCTTTTTATTTTATGCAGCATTTTGTCTATAATGCTCCATTTCTCTCTCTCTCTCTCTCTCTCTCTCTCTCTCTCCAACCTGCATACAATTGAGCTTTAACTCAGAGGTTCCATGTCCCTCTTTTTTCTAATGCTTAGAGAATGGGAAAAAAATTCAGTGAAAGTAGTGCTCAGGTGATTAAACTGCAGTATTAAATTATTTGCTGGTACACGAATGAGCTTTGGGCTCACATTAGCTTTGGCTGTTAATTGATTGACACCCAGAAAGGTTTACAGTTAAATAAATGCAGCTTTGAATCTGTACCTCTTTGATTTCTGGAATCCCACAATTAAAAAGGTTATATCAGGTTAGCCTTTTTCATAAAATTGTTTTTTTGTTGGTGCATTTTTACAATTAAACAAATTTTACATCTTATGCGTAACTGTGACCATTTACATACCATAACATTCCAATTCAAATACATTCTATACATTTTTACTATACATTTTAATTCTACTTCTATTTTGTCTATTTCTTTTCCATTTTTCTGTTCTCAATCCAGTCGTACCACTTCTCCCATATTGCGTAGTAATCTGAATCTATTTGTCCTTTCAGTTCAATTGTCAACTTGTCAATTTCTGCGCAATCAAATATTTTTTTAATTACTAAGCCTGCAGAAGGTATCTTTGTATTTCTCCAGCATTGTGCGAAAGCTATCCTTGCTGCGGTTATTATATGTAAAATGATGTATATTATTCTTTTTTCATATTTCCTTTTTAACTATCCCTAGGAGAAATAGTTCCGGAATGTATTCTATCTGAAGTCCTGTTAATTCCTGTAACCATCTGTGTATTTTCTTCCAGTAATAAAATTGTATTTTTATTCTTACAGGTAATTCTTCTTTGTGGAGGAATTCCTTTTCTTTGGTCTGTATCTGGAGACATTTCAAATCGTGCTGGTTTTGGACCTGAATATGAGGTAGATGTATTGGTTTGCTTGATTCAGATGATTACTAATCTGATAAAGCGCCAAGTAATCCCTTAATAACGTTTGTTTAAACTTTTAGGTATGTAAGAAAAGGTATGCTAAAACAAACCAAAGAAATATCAGGTTTAGATGGTGGAATAGTATTCCCATCTAGTCTGGATTCCCATTTAGGATCTCTCTAGCTAGCTATGGTAGTATCTAGATTGGATAGTAATTCCCTAATCCCTTTCAAACCAATTTAAAGAGCTTTGGTGGTGCATTGATTAGAATGCACCATTGCAGGCTAACTCTGCATTCCACTGTCAGGAGTTCAAGGTTGACTCAGCCTGGGGAATTCTGGGAGTTGAGCTAAGGATAATATTTATCTGTAACAATTCCCCTCTTCATTATTCTGATGCACAGATTGTCCAGTCATTGGTGTTCCTCCTGCTTGCTACACTTTTCAGTGCGGTCACAGGTCTGCCCTGGAGCCTCTATAATACTTTTGTCATTGAGGAAAAGCATGGTTTCAATCAGCAGGTATTACATCATTTCTACCTTCTCTTCTCGATAGAATGCAGTATCTTACTGTGGGTGTTTTAATGCTGCATTTGTTTGAATTCTCCTACCCATGTTTTATAGTTCCTTATTGTGGATGTTTCATGCTGTAAACTATCATGGGTCAACTTATTGAAATTAGTTGTGGAAAAATTTAATAAATAATAAGATATCCATGACTGACCACTCTGCCTAACAGCTGATGGAAACTATACTCCAGCTAATCTTGAGAAATTGCTATCCTACATCTATTAACAGACAAGAGCCCTCTTTGCCTGTAACAATAATAAGATAACCTTTATTGTCATTTACCCGTATCAGTGGTGGAATTCAAAAATTTTTACTACTGGTTCTGTGGACGTGGCATGGCTTGGTGGGCGTGGCAGGGGGGCGTGGCAGGGAAAGGATACTGTGAAATCTTCATTCCCTCCCCACTCCAGGGGAAGGTTACTGCAAAATCCCAATTTCCTTCCGATCAGCTGGGACTCGGGAGGCAAAGAATAGATGGGGGCAGGGCCAGTCAGAGGTGATATTGACCAGTTCTCCAAACTACTCAAAATTTCTGCTACCGGTTCTCCAGAACTGGTCAGAACCTGCTGAATACCACCTCTGACCCGTATACCCTGCAGCACACATTAAAATGAAATTCCAATGCCCTGCTCTCGAAAGAAAGAATGCCACCTACCAAACAATGTCACCATCCCAAGGATAGGAAATAATAATACTATAACAGCAGCATCACCAAAAATGCTAAAATGTCACCAAAACGTCTTATTAATCACAGTCCACTTTGAATGCATAGTGGAAAAAAGAGTCTTGAGAGTTAACACAGTTGATACTATATGGAACTGAGCTGCTACAGAATCTAGTGGTTCTGTTCCAGAGGCCCCAGACTCTCCTTCCCAGAAGGCAACCATGAAAATGGTTGCATTGCCATGATTAATTGCTGAAATAGGAGCTTCATAGAGAACAATCAAAACATTTAGTGTACTTTGCCTGTAATCTCTTTAAGGAGCCCTAGTTCCTTTGCAGATATCTGTGGGTGTTGCCCATGTCTTTTTTTTTTTCTGTTTTAGTTTAGCTATTTCCTGGTTGCATGTCTAAGCACATTCTCTTTCAATGCCACCTTGACTAAACGTTTTGTGTCTTGGGTTTTTGGATGTGCTGCTTTGTCATATTTGAGAAAGCAGTAGTAGTACTTTATTGTCATTGCACCTCATACAACGAAATTAAATGCCATCTTCAGTGTACATTATACATAAGAAAACTATAAAAATAAAACAAAAACACACATCCTTCACATTCTATGCAATTGAATTGAAAACCCCTGATATTGCATTAATACTGCACTATACAGTAGAATTCAGTATAGTTAACTGCTCTGGGATAGAAGCTGTTTTTCAGCCTATTTGTCCTTGTCTTTAATGTCCTGTACCGCTTGCCAGAAGTTAATAGTTCAAAAAAAAAAAAGGGGGTGCCCAGGATGAGAGGGATGTTTTGAACTTTCTTAAGGCAGCAGGAGCTATAAAGCTCTTCCAAAGAGGGGAGAAGGCAACCAGTGATCCTCTGGGCAATGATGTTAACCCTCTGTAGATGCTGTCCTATCTGCCACTGTGCAATTGGCAAACCCTACGCAGCTGCAGTAAGTTAAAATAAAATGAAAGGGATGTTTTTAATGTTCTGTCCATTTTAGCTGCCTCGGCAAAATGGCTGGACAACTTTGAAATGTAACTTAGGTGCACGCAGTGTAAAATTTGTGGTATTTATGGAGTCCATTTCAGATTTCCCCCCAGCTTATTATGTATGCTTCTCTTTAATAGACCCTGGGATTCTTTTTTAAAGATGCCATCAAGAAGTTCATTGTGACACAGTGTATTCTCCTGCCGGTGACCTCGCTCCTGCTTTATATCATCAAAATAGGTGGAGATTATTTCTTCATCTATGCCTGGCTTTTCACTTTAGTTGTTTCCTTGGTGAGTTCACAACAGCTGGTTGTTTTCTTTAGAATTATTCAAAAATGGTCTCTGCTGTTAAGGTTTTGCTCTTTATCCCTTTGATGATAGTGATTTTCCTTTTTTTAAAAAAAAAAAATTGAATTTTACAATAAAAGTATGAAAAAAATGAAAAGAAAAACGAGAAAAGAATAAGAAAAAAGTGAAAAGTGCAAAAGAAAGAAAATGTAGAATGTTGACTTCCTCCTTTCTGTTTAATAAGAATCTTATTCTTTCTCCTCCCTCCTAAATCATCAGTTCAGTCTTTCATTCTTTCAGTAAAAACTCCATTATGAAGCTTCTACTTTTTAAAACAGTCTTAATTGCTTTTTCCCTATACCAAACTGGTCAGCTTTGCCATTTCTATGAGCTCCATCAATTTTATTATCCAATCTTCTGCTATCTATGTTTCTTCCAACTTCGTGCATATACTACTCTTACCTCAATCACTATATAAAAAACATTGTCCCCCGTGTTTTTTTTTCCTAGTTCAGCATTAACAAAATCCAATAAAATTATAATTATGACTTCACTGATAATGTCTTTCCAACTTGCTCTGTAAAAGTGCAAGATGGATTTTTTTTTAAGTGAACAGCAGTATCTTTATCATTGTAAGGGATTTGTGTTCTATCCTTTTGCTCCATTCTAGGTTCTTGTCACAATTTATGCTGACTATATTGCTCCGTTGTTTGACAAATTCATTCCACTTCCCGAAGGAGAGCTGAAGCAGGAGATTGAGGCAATGGCAAAGGATATAGACTTTCCACTCACCAAAGTTTACGTTGTGGAAGGTATGAGAATAGAGTGCTCAGGTTCTGATTCTGAAGACAGATAGTCCTTGTTGTGGCCCACCATCTTGGCAGCAAGATTCAGACAGTGTGGAGGTTGGGGAAGAACATGGGCCAGTCCTAGAGTCTGGGGAAGGCTCTGATGAGGGCTCTGCGTCGGAGGCAGAGAGGGGGCCAGGGCCGTCTGACAGTTGTCAGTTGCCTTCAGAGTCAGATGTCAGTGAGGCAGATGAATAGCTGGAGCCTATTCCCAGTGTGCGTATGCGCAGAGTTGCCAGACGGAGGGAACAGCTAAAGAACAAGGGTCGACTTGGGAGTAAGGCCACAGGTGGATGATGAAGGACCCCTCCCAGAGGAAATAAAAGAGGAGCGAAAGGGGAGTGGAGTTTGCAGGAGACAATAAGTTCATTACTGCATTCTTGCCAAATACTGCGGGTCTGAAAGATATTGGCCTGGCCACACTCCAAGCCTGATAAAGGTCGGTAATTGTGAACTATCTTGAAAGATTGGGAGAGGAAAGACTTTGCTGGAGAGGAATTCACTATAAATTAAATAAAGGGGGTTTATCAGGATGAGGATTCAGCTTCATGCTGCTGGGGAAGCCTAGGTCAGAACAGTCCTTGACTTACAACCGTGTGTTTAGCAACTGTTCAAAGTTACAACAGCACTGAAAAAAGTGACTCATTTTTCATGCGACAGTGATCATGGGATCAAAATTCACTTGGCAACTGGCATGTATCTATGACAGTTGCAGTGTCCCAGAGTGATGTGATCCCCTTCTGCGTTGGTTGTGTGGTTGGGTCACCAGCTCTGTGCATCGGAAACAAGTGAAAAGTTTCATACCCAGGCAAGTTTACTGGTTGTTGTGGCCCGCCAGCAGCCAGCGGAGGTGGCAGCAGAGTCAGACAGTGAGGAGGTTGGGGAGGAATATGAGCCAGGCCTGGGGGGCTGGGGAAAGCTTGGACGAGGGCTCTGCGTCGGAGGCAGAAAGGGAGCTAGACAGCAGTGAGGCAGAGGAACAGCTGGAGCCTGTTCCCAGTGTGTGCATGTGCAGAGCTGCCAGAAGACAAGAAGAACTCAGAAAGCAGGGTCGACTTGGGAGCAAAGCCACACCTTGGAGGTGATTGGCCCCTCCCATAGAAAACAAAAGAGGAGCGAACAAGGAGTGGGCTTTTGCAGGAAACAATTTGTTCATTCCGTGACTCTGAGAGACTCTGCCAAGTTTTGCCTTGTACTGCGTTTGGAAAGTAGTTACCTTGGCAGCCTTCCAAGCGAGATAAGGTCTGTGTTGATAAATATTCCTTTGAAAAACCATTTGGACAGGCCTTGCTGACTGTGACTGAAAGGAATTCACAGTCGTGTAAATAAAAGAGGTTTTGCCGAGATCAAGACTCTGCTTCCTGCTTTTTAAGGGAGCCTAGATCAGAACACTGGTCTCTAACAGGAGGCACTAGCTGATGCTGAAAGCCAAACACTCTTAAGCCTCTCCCTCATAAAATCTAGAATACTGCAGTATGACTGAATTTTCCCCTACTCTTTCTCCCCAGGCTCCAAACGTTCTTCCCATAGCAATGCTTATTTCTATGGTTTCTTCAAGAACAAACGTATTGTGTTGTTTGACACGCTCCTGGAAGATTATTCCGCCCTCAACAAAGAGCCTTCCGAAGAGCCTGCTGTGGACACACAGGTAGCCGGAGGAAATGAGGGAGGACCCGAGACAAAGGCTAAAACCAAAGTGAGCCCTGATTTATGTTATTATCGACAGACCTGATCCAAAGTTGCCGAATAACAAAGATGGGTTGCCTAAAAGGAAAGCCCAAGCAGCAATTACAGGAAAACCAGCATGCACACCCTGAATCTTTGGTTATAAAGTGATAATGAATTGCCAAGAAACAAATTTCAATGTGGTTGATTATTTTTGGATATATATTTGGATATACAGGTAAAGTGTGTATGTGTGTGTGGATATATAACACATCATACATATCTATATCGGGGGGGGGAGAGATTGATTGCTTCCTACTCTAGTTCTGAGTTTGGAGAAAGTTATCTTTGTGTGTATAACAAGGATAGGCAGCATTTTCTTAGTTGAAGGCTATACCTTTTGTGCCTTAGTTATGCCTTAAGATTGGTGGGAATCACAAGAGGCATGACCAATTAAAAGGCAACAGACAGATAAAGCTGAGAATTTTGGCCGGGGTTTGGGGAAGTGTAGTTTTAAGTGGTAAAATAGCTAATTCAACAGTTATGTACCTGTTTATTTCAACTTTCACCTATTTTTAAAGGAGCTATGAGCATCTTAGGTCTTACCCCTTTAAAATCTTTTTTAAAAATCCATCCAGACCTGGCAATCCAAACCAGAACATTGTGTCCTATCCATTCGTATTTGTGTGTGCATGCCCGCGAGTTAAAAGAGATGGATTTATATTTTTCTCCACCCGTCTAGAGTAAGAAGCAAGGTTGCAAAAATGAAGAAGTTTTGGCTGTGCTGGGACATGAATTGGGACACTGGAAACTTGGCCACACCATTAAAAATATTGTCATTAGCCAGGTATGTAAGAAATAATTGGGTACCTATCTACTATCACTATTCACTCAGAAAATAAAGTGGTTCCATTTTTCTGCTTGCTTTCTGCTTGTATCTTGTATAATTGAAAAAAAAATGGAATGAGGAGATATACAAGATTTGGGCAATGTTGTTAAAACAGAGTAAATGACACATGACATAGGAAATCTGAATCTTTAACCTTTTTTTTAAAAAAAAAGGTTATAAAAGTTATAAAAACTACCCTAGAGAAGTGTACAATAGGTATTAGTGGCCTGGATCAGAGCTGAAGAGAGGTTGGTTTTATTTCTTTGTTTTAACCTGCCTTGCTTGTCATATAGAAATGATTGCAATAGAACAACCTGAAAGATTGCTGGCTCTGAGTGAGGTGCATAGCCAAACAAAATCGAAAAAGTCCCTCTGGAGTTTGGGAATGCTTCCACATTCTATAAAATAGTATATCTTTATCCATAGAAGTGTGCATTCCAATAGGAGAGGTTCCTGTCTTTGCAGACTCAGAAAAAGCTGTGGTAGACCAGGCCAAATACTTCTCTGGTCCAGCATTCAATGCCTGTGGTAGCCAACCAGATGTTCCAGGAGTACAGTATATCCACGCAGCCAGGATATAAAGGATGTAACACCCACTTCCCTCTTGTGTTACCCAGCATGTGATATCCAACCTTGATATGAGAAGATAAAAATGAAAGATTCGCTATTAATAATCACCCGTTCCATGCACCTTCATACCTTTGTGTACTCCACTTGCCAAAACCAAACCAATCACCTCAGCTGCAATGTGCTACTGTTGCCCAACTCATTTATTATAAATCATTTTTACTATAACATTCAAGGTGGTTAACAGTTCCTAACATCCAATGTCTTGTTTTCTCTCAGATGAACTCCTTCTTATGTTTCTTCTTATTTGCGGTGTTGATTGGTCGAAAGGAGCTTTTTGCTGCCTTTGGATTCTACGAAACCCAGCCTACCCTGATAGGCTTGCTGATCATCTTTCAGTTTATTTTCTCACCTTACAATGAGGTAAATGTCTGTTTTGATTGGCACTTTGCTCAACTTATAAGTTGCCTGGGTTCAGGGGAGAGATTCAGCCGGTTCATACCAGGTGAACCGGTAGTTGTGACCTGCGGGTGGGCCTGCCCACTCGCCCTGGCGCTATGCCGTCCTATTTAGCTGCGTTTTTTAAGCCATGCACATGCATGCAAGCACGCGCGAGCAAAGCACATGTGCAGAAGGATGCACGGAAGGCACGCATGCAAATTTTTGGTGCTGGGGCGAACCAGTTGTTAAATTATGTGAAGCCCACCTCTGCCTGGGTTCCGTGTGGAAAGTTTGGTTCCTAAATTACTGTTAGATTGTATAAATGGGTTGGATCCTAGCATCCTCCCACAAAAGGAGATGAGGAAGTGGACTTTTCTGTTCCTAGTTCTCCCTCCAGACCTTTGGTCTTCCCAGAAATGTTTCTCCCAGTACTTCCTTCCGATTAGGAAGGACGCTCACAAAAACACAGGAAGTCTTCTGCCTCTCACCTCTCTCCCAGAGGTTCTTCTCTGAGGTTTTCCTAAACCCTTCCATCTTCCATGCTATAATCCAACTCATTAAAGTGACTCCTTTCATTCTCTGTAATATTTTTTTTGGAGGGTGGCATCTGGGGCCTGACAGGAAGGAGAGAGCGCTAGTTCCTTTCTGTAAAGAAATATCTCTACTTAAAAATTAATCCCAAAATGTGGCCTACTTCCTCCTCCCTTTTAGACTTCGGAAGGTTTGATGAGATTTGGAGAAGTGGTTTTGAAAGACCGCGAAACTCATTCTGAAATTTCATCCCGTGTCATCCTCTTGTTTTCCACTGCAGGTGCTTTCCTTTTGCTTGACTGTATTAAGTCGGCGATTTGAATTTCAAGCCGATGCCTTTGCCAAGAAACTCGGAAAGGCAAAAGATTTGTATTCTGCGTTGATCAAGTTGAACAAAGATAACCTGGGATTCCCTGTTTCAGACTGGTTGTTTTCAATGTGGCATTATTCCCATCCTCCACTGTTAGAAAGACTTCAAGCACTGAAGGAAACTAAACAGGACTGAGGGAAAAGAACTGAGGAAGCCCAGAGGAGAAAACTACTCTCTCCAAATTGAGTTTCCAGGTTTTTTTAAAAAAAGAAGTATATACAGTATACCCATTTCATTCCTAAACACAACATCCTGCATAGCTCTATGCGCTGTTCACTTGATTTGAAACGACCTCCCCGAAGTCCTGTTTCTGACTAACAAATGAATTGTAATCAGGAATTGAGGGAGAAATGTAACGTGTAACATTTATCTTAATCACAAAGCCATGCTTGAAAGGAAAAATAATTTGTTACAACCGACATGTCCATGCTTGAATCTGTGAAAGCTTTGAATGTGACTTTTGTACCTTTTAAGCACTTTGTCCAGATGTTCTTAAAACAGTATGGGAAACTCTTACTCATCTGTGGCAGGGCTGGAGGATAAAGATCTGAAAAATAATTTTTGGACCGTTGGGATTTGACATTTCTAAACCCAATCGCTATCCGGATGGGAACAGTGGAACTTTCTTCCACAGTTCAAGTTCTTATCTGCAATGGAATTACACAGGTGATGAAAACACCTCTTTCCCCGAATAGGGGAAGCAGAAAATAAACAGAGAATAAATTACAAATTATATATACCTTAGTTATGTGTCCTATATATATTACTATTACAATGGTTTGGAATTTGGGTTGCCTTGTCTCCTGTACCTAATTTTTCCTGGTAGCAAATAATTGCAATGTGGTTTTCTGGGTGTCCCAAATACCACATAAGGTGTTGGCATACCTACAGATGCCCCCTTGGTTTCTGTTGTCTGTCTTAGAGCAATTAATATGATCAAAGTCCTGGAGACTAAACCATATGAAGACCAGCTGCAGGTTTTGGGTCTGGCTAGTCTAAAGAAAAAAAGAATTAGGGGTGACATGATAGCAATATTTCAGTATTTGAAGGGTTGCCACAAAAAAGAGGGGGTCAACTTATTCTCCAAAGCACCAGAGGGCAGGACAAGAAACAATGGTTGGAAACTAACCAAAGAGAAAAGCAACCTGGAATTAAGGAGAAACTTCATAACAGTGTGGACAATTAACCAGTGGAACAGTTTACCACCAGAAGTTGTGGGCGATCCATCACTGGAGGTTTTTAAGAAGAGACTGGACAGCCAGTTGTCTGAAATGGTGTAGGGTCTTCTGTTTAAGCAGAGGGTTGGGTTAGAATGTCCCTTTCAGCTCTGTTCTATTCTATCCGACTTTCCATATAAAAATGGGAAGCTGACACATTCCAGATTGAAATTTCAACCTCCCTATTGTATCTGTTTCCAAGAAAGTCTCTTCAGACAGTCGAGTCTTTTTCTGTTTGGAGGCTTTTGTAATGAATCTGTTGAGGGGAAAGCGGACAGGCAAAGGTTTAATATGAGAGCGGATATCTATTAACACCAAGTTTTTAATAAAAACTTTTACTGTAAGGAGTGAGTGAGTGGATGTCATCCATTCAGGACCATTACTGTATTCCATACAATGTTGCTGTTTTTTTCCCCAGGGGGGGAAAAAACCAATCCAAAATGAATCTATTTTAACATAATCCTTAAAATGGACCAATGTAGAAAATATTTCTTAACACAAATATTTGAGATGTATATTGTATGCTGTCTCTGGCTTCACAGTCGTCCCTTTGCTACTCAAGCACTAAACCACTGTTTCTCAACCTGGATGGTAAGATAGGCATGCAGGCGGAGGAATTCTGGGAGCTGAAGCCCCATGCATCTTCAAGTCGCCAAGGTTGAGAAATACTGCACTAAAAGTCTGTAGAGATACTCAGTCATCCAGGTCATGGTTGTCCCAAAGGTGCTTTTTCAGGAGGCCACTGGACTTTTTGTTTTTTCTTTGAAGACGTTTCGCTTCTCATCCAAGAAGCTTCTTCAGCTCTGACAGGATAGCAGCGAATGGAAGAATTTATATTCCTTGCAGACAGCTGGTCATTTACATTCTTTTTAAAGATCTTTTTAAAGATCATTGAAGCACTTGGTTTATCTGTGTCCTCAGGGTCACCTGAGTAGTGCTTAATGGTTCCTGTGGTCTGCAACCTTTCTGAAAATCCGTTCATACTCCCACACCATTCGAAGGGTGTTCATCCCACATTGCATAGCTATGCGATAGATATGAATCCTTCCATTCCCCACTACCATCAGGTCAGAGCTGAAGAAGCTTCTTGGATGAGAAGTGAAAGGTCTTCAAAGGAAAACCAGAAAGTCCAGTTGCCTCTTGAAAAAGCACCTTCGGGACTAACTAATGTTAATGTTCTCAAATTACTTACATCATTTATAATCTGAACCCAATTTTCCTAGTGATTCATTCATATTTTCTCTCTCTCACACACACACTTTCTCTCCTGTCTATCTGTCTCTCTCTCAATCTGCTGGTGGAGGAAAAGAGAATTATTTTTCCATTTGTTTTGGATTTGCTTATTTATTTATTTATTCATTCATTCATTCAATTTATATGCCGCCTTTCTCCGGAGACTCAGGGCGGCAATGCAATTAAACTGCAATGCATGTAGTATCATCCTCAGCAGATGTCCAGTTGCCTCCTGAAAAAGCACCTGAATTCTTTGGTTTCTCGTCCTCATCCATCCAGGTTGCAGAGCCATGGCTTTTGCACGTGCTGCATTTACCTGGGACTGAGGCTACGGCGCGCGCGAAGGGACAAAAAAAAAACCCTCCTCGTTTCGCCACTCCCGCCCGCTTCCTCGACCGTTTCTCCCAGGGAAGGGAACCGGCTTCGGGCGGGGCTTAGAAGGACGGTGACGTAGCTCGCGCCGCGGGGGGGGGGCGGAGCTTCCGGCGCGCCCGGCCTCCTCCGAGCGGAATCGCCTTTGTCCCTCCGGCTGAGGCGATGCTGTCGTCGAGCAAGAAAGTGGCCGCCGCGGAGGCCCCGGGGAGCGGCGCGGGGAGCGATGGCGCTTCCGAAGCGCCGGCACCCCCGCCGCCTCCGCCTCCTCCGCCGCCTCCGGCCCTCTCCGCTTCTTTGGGGGCCGCCGCCACAGCGGCGGAGGCCGGCGTCGCCTCGGAGCGCACGCCTCGTAAGAAAGAACCGCCGCGCGCCTCGCCGCCCGGGGCTTTATCCGAGCCTCCTCCCGCCGGCCCGGGCCCCGCCGTGGGCTCCGAAACGACCGGCATCGCCGAGACCCCCGAGGGCCGCAGGACCAGCCGCCGGAAACGGGCCAAGGTGGGTTGCTGCCTGAGGGAGGCACGAAGCGGAGGTCATGGTCGCCTCAGGCCGACCTCCTCGCCAAGCGCCTTTTCCTGAAACTCCTCGAAATATAAAATTAGGATGGGGGGGAGGGGATGGGGGGGTCCTTTGGTGACCTTCATCTTGACCTTTCAGGCAGGCCTGCATTGCAGGGGTGTTGTGAGGGCAAAAATTGGGCGGGAGAAACGGCATTTCCTCTTGAGTCAGTCAGGCCTAGGGCTTTCTTAAGCCCCTGCAGATATTTTCCCTCAGAATGTATTTCTTATAAACCATTCGGTGCAAGAGGAGCGCTTTAAATAAAAGTGGCATTTCCTCTTAGACCAGAGGTCTTCAAACTTGGCAGCTTTAAGACTTGTGGACTTCAACTCCCAGAATTAGCTGGCTGGAGAATTTTGGGAGTTGAAGTCCACAAGTTTGAAGACCTCTTGCCTTAGACCAGTGTTTCTCAACCTTGGTCGCTTGAAGATGGGTGGACTTCAACTCCCAGAATCCCCCAGCCAGCAGCGCTGGCTGGGGGATTCTGGGAGTTGAAGTCCACCCATCTTCAAGCGACCAAGGTTGAGAAACCCTGCCTTGGACAGAGATAAACTTGTTTTATTTTCTTACTGTTGAAATAGTAGGAGCTCTGGTGGCTCAGCAGACTAATTAACATCCACTTACATCTGCTGCCTGCAATTACTGCAAGTTCAAATCTCACCAGGCTCAAGGTTGACTCAGCCTTCCATCCTTTCTAAGGTAGGTAAAATGAGGACCCAGATTATGGGGGGCAATAAGCTGACTTTGTATAAATATACAAAAGTATGAAGGCTATTGCTTAATGCATTGTAAGCCGCCCTGAGTCTTCGGAGAAGGGCGGCATATAAATCAAATTTTAAAAAAAATGCTTGAAAGCTTACGTAGCAGTAGTAAAGCTTAATATTCGAAAGCTTAGTGTTGAAAGCTGTACATGGAAAGACTTGTTTTGCAGTTTAAGTTTTCAGAGGGCTATAAACCACATTTCACTGAAAGCAAAATTTATGTTCGCTCAATGTAAAAATTGTATTGCATTCTCCAAAACTATTTCTGCCTTTTGGGTTGGAGGGAGGGGCTGGTCTGCTATATACCCATTCTAAAATCCTTTAATGTCCCAAGCTCTTAAAGAGGTGGACAGAGGGGTAGGATTTTTTAGTTGTTGGATTCTTCTTTAACTTAATCGCTTTATGGGCGGAGTCATGATATAGTTGTCTTCCCTTCTTCCATTTTCTTTTTCTTTCTTTCTTTTTTCTTTTTTTTGCCATTTGCCATTTTTTTGCCAGAATATCTTACAGAATGTTATTAGATAGAAAAAAAAAACTTGGGAGCTTCTAGAATTCTTCTCTTCTTCCTAGGAAGACAAATATGACTCTGTTTGCAAAATTACTGAAATACTTCTGAGAAATTATGTAATTCCATATTCTTTTGATATCTTGTGCTATATCTCTTATGATTTCTCACCAGTTTTCCACTGTTCCAGGTTTGAAGGTAAAGCTTAGTTGTGAATGTGAGGTAGAATGTGTGAGAATATGACAATTGATAATATAACATGAGAAGGGAGTGGCTGTGTATATTATCTTTCATAATATTAAGCCCCGGTCCTAAAATTAAACTCTGTTGTTGAACATGGTTTTGAATAAATATTTCAGAATTGTATAGAATATTGAATTTGCATATAATTGTGGAATGAAATCAAATTCTATATCAAAAAACACTGGTATTGAACAGTTTTGAATTTGTAATCAAATTACGAAATTTCTCTTGCCCTGCTTTGGAATCTGTAATGACCGTGTGGATTTTTTCCAGAACACATCATAGGGTTAGATAATCTTATACAGATAACACTGACTTTTTCTATGATGTATTGCATCTTTAATTTGAAGCCTGTTCATTTTATTCAATACAATTTGCGTTCATTGTTTTTGGTATTAATCACCTCTCCCACAGCAATTTACTTGATCGGTCAACATTTTTTTTCTGGCCAACTCCAATTACAGGTGGAATACAGAGAAATGGATGAGAGCCTTGCTAATCTTTCTGAAGATGAGTATTACTCTGAGGAGGAAAGAAATGCTAAAGCAGAAAAAGAGAAAAAGCTACCGCCTCCCCCTCCTCCCCCACCTCCTGAGGAAGAGAATGAAAGTGAGCCGGAAGAACCATCTGGTGAGTGGAAGATCTCCATCCAGCAAGGCAACAATTATGTTACTCCTGATATATTTGTGTTTTTTTCAGGACAGCACAGAGAGGCACACACTCTAATCCTTGAGTTCACCATAGATTATGCTGTGAAAAAAAGAAAAGAGGTTATTTCTATTGATTCCTTTTTTCTCTTTAAATATAGTCAGCTATATCTTTTAAATACTGCACGTTATCATATTTTAGTTACTCAGCAAGATAGAATTGTTGGACATTGTTTAGTACAGGGGTCTGCAACCTTACGCACGCAAAGAGCCATTTGGACCAGTTTCCCACAGAAAAAAAAAAAAACACCGGGAGCCACAAAACCTGGGTAGGGGTGGCCAACTTGATGTCACACTCCCATCCAGTCACATGACCCCCCCCAGCCACGCCTACTCAGCCACAAAACCATTTTCTCTATGTCTTATCCCCCCTCCCTATCATCCCCTCTCTCACCCCCTTTTTCTGTATCTCTCTGTGTCTCTCCCTATCTTCCCCCTCTCCGCCCTCTCTATCTCTCCTCTCTCCCCCCTCTGTGTGTCTCCCTCTCTCCCTCTGTATCTCTCTCTCCCCCTATCTTCCCCTCTCTGTGTATCACTCTGTATGTGTCTCTCTGTCTCTCTCACCCCCTCTCTGTATCTATGTCTGTCTCTCTCTCTCCCCTCTGTGTCTCTCTCTTCCCCACTGTCTCTGTCTCCCTCCCTCCCTCTCTCTCGGAAAGCCGCTGCTGGGCCAAGCTAGCAAGCTGCTCTTGGGGTGCTTCGCTACTCCTTTTATTTCTTCTTTTTGGAAATTTGGGCTGGCTGAGGAATGATCGCTAGCAGCAGAGGCTTCCCTTTGGGCGACCGTCCTCCTCTCCACCTCCTTCTCCTCTTGTGACCCTCTGGCCGGCTGTGGCTGAGCCTGGAACATGCGCACGCGTGGGGAGACTCTTTTCCAACAAGTGCCAAAGCGCAGGAAAGGTGCGTGCGGGGTGGGGGGGGCGCTCGCTTAAGGAGGGTCTTAACAGGACGCAGTTTCTCTCCTGCACTACGGCTCCAGCCATCACCTTGCCGTGCCATCCCCCACCACCGGCAGCTCTTCGGCTGAGCATGGAGGGCGTGAACTCCAACCCAAAGTGGCAGGAAGCGAAGGCTGCCTTACGCACAAATGTGACATGAAGGCAGGTATAGGGCTGCTTCACTCCTGCACTCTCCAGCGACCCTCTCGTGGCCCTCTGGTCAGCTGTGGCTGAGCCAGAAGCGTGCACGTGTATGGGGAGACCCTCCTCAAGCAAGCACCAAAGTGCAGGAAAGCGCCACATTTGCCCGTAAGGCCCGCTTCCTGCTGCCTCGGGCTGGAGTTCGCCCCCTCAGCGCTCAGCCGAAGAGCTGCCGGGGGTGGGGGACGACACGGCAAGGCGATGGCTGGAGCTGTAGTGCAGGAGAGAAGCCGCGTCCTGTTAAAACACTCCTTAAGCACCCGCCCACCCTTTGCATGCCTTTCCTGTGCTTTGGCGCTCGCTTGAGGAGAGTCTCCCCACTCGTACGCACGCTCCTGGCTCAGCCACAGCTGGCCAGAGGGTCATGAGGGGGGGAGGAGGAGGAGGGTCGCCCAAAGGGAAGCCTTTGCTGCGGCTGGCTATCGTTCCTCAGCCAGCCCAGATTTCCAAAAATATCCAAAAAAGAACTAAAAGGGGCTAGGGGCAGGACCAACCAGTGATGGGACAGGGAGCTGCAGCAGAGGGCCCAAAGAGCCACTTGCGACTCCGGAGCCGCAGGTTGCCGACACCCAGTTTAGTATAATGGTTCACTTGTTTTGCAACTAGGACTTTTATATAGTCTTGATTTTGTAAATAAAAAGTTAAATTTTTGTGAGAACTGCTTATAATTTTTTTTCCACTGCACTCTATTAAATAATGACCAGATATTTCTGTTTCAGAGAAAGAGTCATCCTGTTTCTAGCATCTTGTTTTGCTAAGGTCCAACTACATGTACAGTATAGTGTTAACATTGTGTCGTGCCTTATGGAAAAGGCATTGACATCTGCCTTTTTTAAAAAACACAGTTAATCTTGCATGGCACATGGTTGGTATTTTTTCAATTAAGAAGATGGCATCAGGTGAAAAGGTATAATTTAGTAGATACCACAGTTTGGTTTTAGACAGCTGAATAGATCCAGGTTTAGCCATTTTTGGATTGTTGAATAGATCCACTTGGAGTAAACTTTATAAAATTAGATAACAAACCAGTTTGAGTGTATTTGAAGTTGTGTAAGTAGGTTAAATATTAGTTTTGTGTTTCTTGACTATATTATTTGTGGAAGAGACATGGCTTGGTAGCATTTCTAATCTATATATTCTCTAACTTTCAATCTTAATTTGCTGAATTGTGCTAGGATTGCTATTCTTAATTAAGAGATGCAAGCTTTGGCTTTTGCGGCTAGATATTTTTGCCAGTGTTCTCTGAACCAGAAATCATTTGTATCCTTTTTCTATTTAATACGTAAGTGCTGGGAATGTTTTCCTCTGATTCAGAAAGACAATAAAATTTGTCAATTTATAGGAGTGCAATTATAAAGATAGCAGAAATGAAAATCCAGTTATAACATGCACTTATTTGGGTGGTAGATAAATACAGTTTTCTCATATAAACATTCATTTCAGGGTCACCCAAGCTCCTTATTTCAATGTGTAATATAGGGCAGGCTATTGGGAAATAATTGAGGTTCTTGCTGATCTGTTGCAAACCTATCAGAGATCTGTCAGTACCTCCAGATCTGTCTTATTCTCATCCATGTTCTTTGTATTCTGTGTTACATATGTAGATATTTCAGAGAGAGCAAGAGGGAATACACAGTTAAATCTGAATATTTTGAAGGTGCAGATGTATCTCCAAATTGCTTATCTAGGAAGGAATTTAACATTAGCATTATTTAATAATTTATGTACTGTATGAATCACAGAATTATACAGTTAGTTTACTTGAATTCACTTCTTTATCTGGAAATAAAAGGAGGCACCATAATTGCATAAAGCAAGTAAGTTTCTGCTAATAGGAAACTTTCATTGACAGTTTAACTTAAATTTCATTAATTAGGAATTTCAATGTTGGTCTTTGAAAAATGTTTTTAACTACAGTGCATCTGGTGCCTTATTACTTTGTCATAATCTTATTTTTTTGAAAAAAATAATTTCTATTGACTGCAGAGTTAGCAAAACAGTACACTGGCTTCAATTTCAAGGCTACAAGGTATCTAGTTTTTTATCTTTATTCATTCTTTAGCATTTATTTTCAATCTATTTCTGCTGTCAGCTTGTTTATGATACATCAGTATAAATATATCTTATCAAATTTTGTCAGCATGCGTATTCCTTTTCCAGATCCCGAGTATTTGTTTCATTGATTGCTTGCCTTTTGTTCTAGAGCTCAGGGCAGTGTGTGTAGCATTTCCTTCTCTCCTTTTTCCCATAGCAACACTCCTGTGAGGTAGGTTGGATTGGGAGGCTGTGACCAGTCCAAATTCACTCAGAAAGCTTTTATGGCAATTAGTTGATTTGAATTTGATGGATTTCTCTAGGGCTAATCCAATGCCCTAACCACAGCAAGGTCAGGTTTTATTTTCACTTCTGGAAAAGTTCTATTACTTCCCTCAGATCCATACCTCTTTTTTTCAGTTTTTTGTCACAGATATTTACGAGTTTAGTACAAGGTTTAGAATGCTTCTTGGTTGTTTTCTTTTGAATCTTTAGAAGAAGTTTAAACTGTTCATTTGCCACTTTTTATAGGAAGTAACTTGATATTTACCAATCTTAACTGGTATAATCAAATTTCACTGGTCTTTATATTGGGTAGCAATTTTATTTAAAGTGCATCTTCAAGCACATTTATCTCTTCATATAAGACTTAATTGTTTTACAGATTGGTGGAATAGCAAGGATTTGATAAATTAATTTTTCATAGCAAAAATCTGCTTTTGAATTGTTCAGAAAATTGTACCAGAATATCTGAATAAAACATGTTAAATCCCCCAATTGTCATTTCTGTGATTTTTTTTTTTTTTAGATTGCAACAAAATAAGAGGAAACCTTTCAATTAAAAGAAATTCAACAGCTTTGAATATATCTCTGACCCATAAATATTTCATGATCTCTTCCTGCACATGAACACTGGTTCAGAGAAAAAGGTTCTACTACTTTTTTATTTTTGTCAGCAAAGGAGAAGAGTGGTGGTAGGGCTACATTAAAGAATGTTGTTTTAATAATCTTGCCATAGAAAAGGGATGCAAAATGAAATAGGAAGAATTACTTTCAAATATCTTGCAGTACACATCGGAGAGGTTATGAACTGCACAACACAAAAGACTACTGTTTTGAATGTATTTTGTTGAGAGTGAAAATAACAGCATGTAGAAATGTAGGAAGAGAGAGCTGAGTTCAAATGCAGTGAAATGCCCTGGTCGTGAATTAAGTAGTGTAAGTGCCGTGCAAAAACACAGTTTGAGCATTGCCCTCAACAGCAAAAGAAGGCAATTTACATGCCATTTACCCAAAAATACAGAATGAATTATATATTTTTTAATTCATCTGCAAGTGGGTTACAAAGAATCAGTACGTGTATAATTCAAAATCATAATCTTGAGAAAAAAGGGGTGTACCCATTCCTGAAGTTAAATTACCTAAAATTGTCTTACAAGGAAAAAGATGGGCAAAAGGCATAGTACAAAAGTTATTTAATTTAAAAAGAGGCTTGAGTGTCTCTTCAGCCGCAAATATTGTTCTAGCATGCATCTCTATACATTATCTGTTTAGCAATTAAATAATCTGTCATATTTGAAAAATATGTTTTTAGTTCAATGTACTCTTAATTCTTATTTATACAGTAATCATACAGCTTTATGTTTTACTGAGGTTGCTGTAAACTGTGAAAGGGAAATTGATATATGCTAATGTTTTTGTTTGGAGGAAGTATAAAGCTTAATTTTCCTACAGTACAGATTATCTACTAATTTGTTTTTCTACAACAGAAAGGGTTTACTCTACCAAGATTGAGAATTGCTACAACTCCCGTCATCCCTCATTGCTGGCCATGCTGATCGTACAGTTATACTTAATCTACATTTAGAGGGCTGCAGAATTCACAGCTGTGTCACATCTATCCACTAAATAATTCCATGTCTTTATTGATAATTAGAAACCTTGCTATTGTACAACCATGTCCTTCCAGGTCTTAGCCATTCCCTCAGGTTTTTGTTCCTTTGTAGTACTGTTAATTATGCAATCCCTCTTTCCTACACATTTCTTGCTTGCATTTTCCCTACTGTAGCACTGTATGGTGTACATTATAGGGACATAATGTTAAAAAACTCATGCCTTATCACATCCCACGTTTTAGATATAACATACATATGTAACATTTCTGTTTTCTTCTATGTCCGTTATCTAACACTAGGTCCCTCTTCTGTACCCCAAACTCCTGTTTAATAGCTATGTGAAAGTTGACTTTTTAATAGGACACAGATGAGCTTCAGTAAGCAATTCATTTTTCTATAACACCTTTAACTTCCCCTGCATCTTCAGATGAAAAAGTGTTTCATCCCATATAGGTTGCTCCTTTTTGCAGATGAAAAGAAATTGGGAAGAATTGAGGGAAGATTTCTTCAAAATAAGGCAAATTTTGAAGAAAGCTTTTCTTAATTCTCCCTTAGTAAAGAGGCTCTGCTGGTTATGTGTTCTTTAAAGTTATTTTACTCTGAGTTAGGATCCCCCCCACCCCAAAAAAAAAAAATTCTTTACTGCTAATGAGAAAAAAGAAAGCTAATGGCACAAGAGGGAAATTATCTTTTTCTGTTTTTTGGTTTTATGGCAAAATGAATATATTATGCCTTTTGTTTCCATTTGCTTTTTGGAAGCGGCAGTAAGAAAGTTGGTGCTTCTTGTTGAAGCTCAACTTGTTGCAGGTGGAAAAACCTCCTTTTTCTTTTATCCAATTGAGCCTATTGCTTCCTGAAAAGTCCTGATGGGAAAGAAATTAACAGTTCAAGTACAAATGATTCCTCCTTCTGTTGGACATGGGATGGGTTTCTGGAAAGCATATATTTTTTGGGCTGTTATAACAAGACAAAATGAATTAACACAGTACAGTGTGGTATATTTAATGTAAGATAGTTGTTAACTATTGCTAACAGTGTTGCTCTATAGCCCTTAACTCAGCAAACATGGGCGAGGTTATATTGTGTTCTGGCTGGACCATAATCACTGGCTCAGTCCTCATAGTTTCTTGTATTTATCAAGAATGCTGTGCTTGAGTCTCTTCTACTGACAAGACTGGATAGACCTTAAATTATCCATAAGGGTGGAGCTTCTAGTGTAAGACTGCTTTGATAAAGACTACTAATAAATAGCTGAATTACCTAACTATATTTGCATGGGAATTTTTTTTATTAAGGTTTATTATATTATAAAATACAAATAAAAATTTGAGAAAGTTAGAGAAGAAAAGTGCAGAAAGTTAATTATGTTATATTAATTATATTTGCAAGTCTTCTCTTCTGAAATGGGACATACGGTAGAAGAAGCAGTGCAAGTTTTTTTTTTCAGATATACTTACAGTTTAGCCTGTGGAAAAATAGGAGGAAAGTCTGTTAGGTATGTTTGCCCCCTCCAGTTATTTATAAAAATAATAAAAATGTGATACAAATAAATAAATAGTATTCTGTCCTGCAAGGTGAAAGTCTGATTTATTGAAACAACCCAAACATTACTTCTTCAGAGTTGCTTCAACAAATTATTTCGTGAAGTATTCACCATTATTTTCTTCTGGTATTGGGGAAAAATGGAAATGAGAGTAGAGGGAAGATTAGGGCTTCCTTCAAGTGTATTTACTTCCTGCCTCTTTCTCTGAATAGGTCGAAAGATTTAACACTAGGATAATTCAGTGATGCTTGAATACGACAGCATTGTATATAATGTGAATTCTAGTAAAGGTTATGTAGCATTTAAGTACTTGAAGGTGCACAAAGTCAGTCTTAGAAAGTAAGAAATTATGGGAAAGAAAAAAAGTATATCAGATTTCTGGCCCTTTAAATAATATGTTTCCAAGGACAGCCCAACCAAGATTTTAAAAATCCTTGGTGTTTCAAACCCTTGGTTAGACTACTCGTCTAAATAGTCTTCCTAATTATAATGGGAAGTATATTTTTTATTTTGTCATAAACTGTTAATACACCGGTTCATGCATATTTACCCACCAGGTGCCTTGAAAATACTGTGTATATCTATCTTTTCCCTATAAGAGTCTGACAAAGGGTTCCAACAACAAGGATGAAGCCTTAGAAGACTGGAGAGTATGTGAAGCCCACGACAGATTTCAGGATTTGGAATTCTCAGAAAATGTTTTCCCTCCATTAGTTGGTGAACTTCTAAACTTGAATCGCCAACTATCAGGCCTTCCTGTCCCCAATTGACTTGAACTTATGGAGAAAGGTCCCTGAGATCTCCTCTTTCCTTCCACAGGGCAAGCAGGAGGACTTCAAGACGACAGTTCTGGAGGGTATGGAGACTGCCAAGCATCAGGTGAGGGTGGCGTTTGATGCTTGCCACTTAGTAGCAAGAGCCCCCAAATCAGGGATTGATGCTTGCAAGTGCATGTGGGTGGGTGGGCCCAGACTTAATTTGAAGTACAAGGGACATGCATTTGCCTGTTGAAAAAGAAAAGTAAAACTTTATATCCCAGCTGGTGAAGACATTGGGAAAGAAAGCATTCTGAAATTTTTAGGCAGAATTCCCAACCCTCTGCTCTTCCATGAATTCGATGGAAATCAGAGGCGTATGTTTATACAATTTAAAAGGCAGTTTCCCTCCCTCCTTTTAGAGCTGTAGGCCTTTTCCATTACATACTGTAATTCTGCATATAAGTCTCAAGCACAAACAACTCCTTAGTTAGATGCCCCACACTTTGACCAATTTGGCTTACACTTTCTGGTTATATCCCACTGAGAGTTAGACTTATTTTCAAAGAAATATACATAGAATTGTGCTTTTAATTTAGGGATTGATCACAAATCTGTCTTAGTCTCTTGCTTTGACAGCCTTTTTGAGAACTTTTGATACAAACGATAATCTCAGTTCCAGTTCATGCATTCAGGCTAGAATTTTTGTATCTAAGGACAGAAGTGGTCAGTTTAAGGTGTAGATTATTTGTCTTTGGTCTGCTTTTCAGAGCAATTTATCATATGTTTAATTTTTTGAAACCTTACCTGTTTAAGTGAGTGGTTATTTTGGATATACATGCTGAAGAGATTAAAAGTATAGACCGTGAAATAAATTTATTTGGCATGTCTTATTATTTCAAAATATGGATTGGGTTTGAAATTATGAGCAGACAGCTCTGTTAAGTGCTGCAATGAAGAGGAGTTTTGGCAAGTCTGACAAGAATTTAAGGTCCAACTAATAAGTCTTTATGTACTAGTATTAGACATTTTGGGTTTCGGTCATCTTTTTAAAAAGAATTCAAGAAGATGGTATGTATATATGTTCTGAAATTAATTTTATTTATCAATGGTTCTGAATTTGTGATTTTTATTTGTAATCCCTTCCTTGAAATAATTGCCCAATTCTGATGCCCTCCAGATACACTGAGTAACAAATGATCCTCAGTCGTCATGGCTGTTTGGATGGTGGCTAGGAAGAATGAGACCAGTGATGAACATTTGGGTGGCATCAGTTGGGAAATATTATCTTAGACAGCATATCTAGATTTTCCAGCCAAGCTCAGGTACTCGGGAAGCCCTTTATAGCTTAAAAAAGTGAAGTATACTTTTGTATAGTTTTCTAGGCAACTTTGGGAAGGCAAAAATTCCAGTGGTTAATATATTCTTATAGTGGGACCACAAGAGTGTCAACTTCCAATCACTATATTCAAAGTACTGTACATTTGTGTCAGGGACAGAGATGAAGGTTTTTCCCACTAAGCCCTAAATCTTCCTTTGAGCATATTTTCAGTCCACGACTGTGTTTTTATGGCCTGTATTTCCTTTGAAAAGAATACAGTTAAGCTATTAACTTGGAACCCTGACAATTACTTAATTACACTTTGAATGACTTGTGGATTATTTACAGTAATGATATTTTATTTAGCTGTCTTTCTTATACCATTAGGCGGTCATTCTCAGTTGAAATGGGAAAGCTGATCATTCTATAGGACAACATCTAGCAAAAGATGATTTGTCAGACAAATCTATTTTTGTTTGTACAATTGGCAACATCTATCTTACATCCAAGCATTATGTAAATGTCACTACACTTAAATCAAATATGCAGATTTACACTCATACATATAATGCACATTTCAGTTTCTACCTTATAATTTCAAGCTTTTGTCTACAGAAGAGCTAATTATAGAAAATAACATTTGAGAGAGTCAGATTGTTACATGCTATGTCATTATTCAGCTCTTGCATTCATACTGTGGCTATACAGAGCTCTAATATTTGTAAGAATATGCATTATATCAATTGTGTTTCCTGAAGGTATAAGTTGTAGCTGAAAGTGCTGCTGGCAGACTTTTGTGAATAGGAACAATTTATAGAACAGAATGCTGGATGAATTGCTCCATGGATTTGGTCCAGCCTAAAGCTAATTTTGTTTCTATAAAAAAAATCCATTACCCCATCCAAACTGCATTTGGATCTCATGGTTTGTTTTAAAAACTTAAGATTTATTTGCACTTGACGTGTTATGAATATTTAATCAATTTGTAACTGCAGCATGAACATTCCAAGGGCAGTTCAGGATTTATGTTTTGCCCAAAGCAAAAATCCAGCAGGAAGAGAAACATCAGTGCCCTAATTCTCCCATTGGTTGCTGACCGTAAATAACGGGTAATACCGCCATTTATGCAACCTCAAGCCTCCATTTATTCAATAATAATTGCAATTATGCACATTTGTGGACCTGTATTAGAGTTTATTATTGTTGTAGATCAAGTATCACAAATGAGCATATGTGAAACCTTAATGCTAGGATTTGTACAGAGATAGATGCTGCTTCAATGTAATCCTCCTATGTTCAACTCTAGTAAGTGCTCAGGCAGAACTGTTTTCTAGTGATACATAAATCATAACTTCTGTTTGCTCCTGTTTTTCCAGTGCAACTAAAATATGAGTGGTTTTCATTCTAAAGTTCTAGAATTCCTCAAGGGTTAGAATTTAAAATATACAAGCTTATATATTAGGCATGTTGGCATCTGATATTAGAAATCTGATATTTCTTTTTCAATAATTGGGCTTAGTGGACACATTTAAAAACGTGAGAGAAGTAGCCCAAAATAGGCTTGGGTTTTTCACCTAGAAGCTAGAAGGTGGATTAAAAGTCTGATTTATATAGCACGTGAGGAGCTTGTGTGACCCTGTCTTGATTGTATCTTGCAAATTATCTTCTTGGTAGCATGCCATAGAAAGATACAATCTTGACTATATTTAAAGGGAGCAGCTGATAAAACATTTCATTCTATTTGAGTGTGGCTAATATTTTAGGCATTCCTGAAAGTAATGTTAGTATGCTTTTATTTTGTGACAGTACTTTTATGTGACAATGAAATCCCAGATCTTTGCAAAACTGCCAACCTCCTCCTTGTCTCTTTTCACCAGCTTATTTTTTTTTAGCATGAGATTCTCCCATGCTATGTATCATATTGGTCATCAAGGGATCTCCAGTATTTTGGGAGATGTCTTCCCCTGCTTAGATTCTTGAAGTTGTCTATGAATGCTCTTCGCCATGTATTTCGAGAGTGTCCTTTGGTCATTTGACATTGGGGGGCGGTCCATCTAATTGCCATCTTGGGAATTTGGTTGTTCTCCATACGGAGTATATCACCTGCAAGTTGGCTGTTGCCCATCACAAGCCCAGATGAAAAAGGAGGAGGGTTGGAATCTCAAGAAATTTAGTCAACCAGCTTACTGGGCCAGCAGAAATTTATAGATAGTCCCCGATTTATGACCACAATTGAGCCCAAAATTTCTGTTCCTAAGCAGGACATTTGTTAAATGAGTTTTTGTCCCATTTTACAACTTTTCTTGCCACAGTTAAGTGAATCACTGCAATTGTTAAGTTAGTGACATAATTGTTAAGTGAACCTGGCTTTCCCATTGATTTTGCTCATCAGAAGATTGCAAAAGTGATCGCATGACCCAGGGACACTGCAACCATCGTAAATATGAACAAGTTGCCAAGTGCCCTAATTTTGATCACATAAGCATGGGGAAGCTGCAATGATCATAAATGTGAAAAATGTCACTTTTTTCAGTGCTGTTGTAACTTTGAACAGCATTAAATGAATCATTGTAAAATGAGGATTATCTGTAGGAGGAAAGGGAGAATTGTATGGGGAAAGAATTAGTGTCACTGTCGAAATGCTTCATCCTAAAACCCAAGCTAAATAAAGGTTCCTTATTAGGTAGGTGTGTCCTGCTGTGAAATCGGTATCAATCAGTCAATTTTCTGTATCCTATTTGGATGTTAAATGATGTGTAATATTAAAGCATCATTATAGTTCCAAATGTTCCATTTATTCTTTAAAAAGAATAAAAACGGAATAACATGAGAAAAGCAAGTAGAGCTGGAACTCCATTGCATATTATATCTCATTTCCTTTTTCATCATTGGTCTAATAATGCTTGCTCATCTCAGTATTTAGTGATCCTGAAGATGAAACCATCAATAGGAACATATTCTTGGATTTTTCAAAAGACCATTATGGAAGACCTTTTGCTTCTGCTCCGACGAAGTCTTCTCAAGGCCAAATGCGATCAAATTCAGGCAGCTAGACTATAATTTTAGGCTCAAATCTATGCTTTCCTAATATGTAATTGTCCTATAAGATCAGGAAACATAGGGAATTATTAGTAAAAAGAGACATGGTAGTGCAGTGGTTAGAATGCAGTATTGCAGTCTAATTCTTCTCACTGCCAGCAGTTCGATTCTGACCAGCTCAAGGTTGACTCAGCCTTCCATCCTTCCAAGGTCAGTAAAATGAGCCAGATTGTCGGGAGGCAATATGCTGATTCTGTAAACCACTCAGAGAGGGCTGTAAAGCACTGTGAAGCAGTATATATAGTAAGTATAAGTGCTATTGCTGTTGCTAAAAACGAAGGCAGAATTGGAGGCAGTAGCACCACATATATGTCTTTTATAGAAATCAGTCCAGTCTCCTGATGTGACAAACATATTGGAACAAAGACTTTTAATAAGGTGTTAGAAAGTTTATAATGGGCTAATTTTCTAAAGCTGGAATCAGTGTAATTACACATCTGTGGGCCTAATAATGAGTGGCCAATTACTCTTGCTCTAGAAATTTTTATTGCAGTGGGTGCATAATTGGTGCCATTATAGAACCATAATACAAACTTACGTTTCCAAGTTTGTGGACTTGGAAAGAAAAGGTTGTTAGTTCTTTCCAAACTACTGAGGATTGAAAGAAAGTGTCCAAGTAATTTTTCAATAGAGAATACATTAATTTCCCAAGAGGAATGGCACCTGCCTGGTCTTTTTCAAGAAACAGTTTTTGTTTTGTCATAGCAATTTATGTCTTCTCACTTTATAATAGAAGGCAAATGCTTGGAAACTCTGTTTCGAGCCCACATGAGTTGTCAGGCGGACAGCCTTATCATTAGTATAAAAAAGAAACTGAATCAGGGTTATTGGCTAACTTTGAGAGGATGAAACTCAAGATTTTGTCAAGATGAAAAATGAAAAATGAATATAGAAATTGAAAAAGGAAAGAATCTTTGTTCTACCCTTTTGTAGATGGGAACTGAAAGGGAAAGAAAATAAGCAGTGCCACAGTGGGACAGCATAAATATATTTTCGTGAAAATATTGATTAATAGAGCTGACGGCTTCCACCTTTAAATCAATAAAAACATAACATATTGAGAACCTCAAGGGTAATTGATCTAAAGGTAGTCCTCAGCATACGACCACAATTGAGCCCAAAATTTTTTGTGCTGAGACATTTGTTAAGTGAATTTTGTCCCACTTTATGACCTTTCTTGCCACGGTTATTAAGTGAATCACTGCAGTTATTAAGCTAGTGACACGGTTGTGAAGTGAATCAGGCTTCCTCATTGACTTTGCTTGTCAGAAGGTCGCAACGGGATCACGTGACCCTGGGACATTGCGACCGTCATAAATATGAGCCACTTGCCACACATCTGAATTTTGATCACGTGACCATGGGGAGACTGCAAGTGAAAAACAATCATAAGTCACTTTTTTCACTGCTGTTGTAACTTTGAATAGTCACTAAACAAACTGTTGCAAGTCGAGGACTACCTGTAATTTTGTTTATTTATTATTTATACTTACTTATAATTTCCATTTTTAAGGCCTGTACCCAAACATGAATGTCTTTGTGAAGTATTGCCTGCTGCTTTTAGCAAGCCTCTTCACTTATTAGCAGGATCCTGAGGGATGATTGACTTGGTATACAAATACTTCATTAAGATTGCCGCGTCTGCACGGAAGCTCAGGAGTACATCTGACTAAAGATGTCTAAGACTAGACTGTATGCTGAAGTCTCAAGCTTTTTAATAAGTTTCCTGAGATAAGAATCCTGCTTCTAAGTAAAGTAGGGTAGGTGCACCCTTGCAAAAAAGTGGAATAGGATTTAGGAGGATTGTCATGCATTTAATTAACAAACTCTGAGATATTGAATTGATTTTCATTGCTCAGATAACCTTGCAGCATTTTCCAAGGTCTCAACCAATAGTTTTAAAGAAAAAGACAAGTTGTATTTAAAAACGGGTTTCAAGTGTATTGTCAATAGTCATTAAAAGATGTTCTTTCTGTGAAAGAGCAAATAAAACATATCATCTAAGTCTGCCTATTTCTGTAGTTTTTGTACTGTGTGTGTAGCAAGATTTTGTTTTTTCCGGTACTTTTGCGTACTTGTCACATGCTTGTTCTTTCATTGTAGGTGTGGAAGGTGCAGCTTTCCAGAGCAGGCTTCCACACGATCGAATGACATCACAAGAAGCAGCTTGTTTTCCAGATATTATCAGTGGGCCCCAGCAAACTCAGAAGGTTTTTCTTTACATCAGAAATCGAACGGTATGCTGATTATTTCAAGCTCATATACTTTTTTCCCTAGGATGATAAGGTTTTCCAAGTACCGTATTTTTTGGAGTACAAGACACTCCGGACTATAAGACGCACCTACCTTTTTTGGGGAGGAAAACAAGAAAAAAAAAATCTGCCTCTGCCTCTCAGCAATTTGCCTCCTTGCAGCAAACAGCTGATTGTCGGTTGGGTCGGCCTCCTGAAGATCACCTTTTTCAGGCTGCATGGATTGCCATTGTCTATTGCCGCCTCCGCGCACCCCATTTTCCGGGGGGCCAGCGGGTGGGCAGGACTACATTCAGTGTATAAGACACACCCAAATTTTCAGCCAAATTTTCAGTGGAAAAAGATGTCTCTTATACTCTAAAAAATATGGTAGTTTTGCATCTCTCAAGCATGCACTTCGTAGTTTTTGTATTTACTGGATTCAGTATAAAACAGTTTTTTAATACGAATTCTGATGGCACATACTGAGAAATTTCCCTTTGTTAAGAGAAACCATAAAACAAGGAAATCGAAGCCATGTTTTAGCATGTAACTATTATATTCCACAAATGTAGCCACACACATTAAAACTCCACTTCTGTTAATCATTTTCTGTGCTCGCTCTCTTTCCACAGAGTTGAAATTATTTTCTGCTGGCAATTTTGCTTGGTTTTGGTAACACTTTGAAATGAAAAACCTACAGTTCTGTCATTTAATAATAGGGAATGAGTTTGGTCCAGTGGTTAAGGCTCTAGGCTAGAAACTGAGAGATTGTGAGATCTATCCTGCTTTAAGACATGAAAGCCGGCTTTAGGCTAGTCACTTTCTCTTAGCCCAACTTATCTCAGAAGGTTCTTGTTGTAGAAAAAATAGGAAGGAGTATTAGGTACATTTTCTGCCCCGAGTTATTTATTAAAACAATAAAGGTGGGATATAAATAAATATATAAATTCAGCTGAAGATGTGATTTGATGATTGGTGGCTCAAAAGCAAATTAGAAAAAGTATTTTCCACAATAGGGACACAGTGCTGTGGACTTTAAGGGTGCAAATAAACTTAAATTGTTGTTTAATGATGGTTTAAATAAATAAGTCCACCCCTTCCAATGTTTTCTTCCTCTTCTTTGATACTCACAACTTCCTCTTAGCCACCTGGACTTGTGCCTTGTTTGCATTTCCCTTTTTTTGGGGGGGGGAGGGGGGGTGTCTTAGTTTTTCTTCCAGTTTCAACTTAGGGTGCCAGTTTATATAATGTACAGTATATATTGCTTTTCTGATCAGTTGCTTTGAGAAAGAAGAAGTGAATTTATCACAAAACTGTTCAGGCTTGGTTCACATGAGCTTTCTCACAGCCCATTCAAGCTCTTCCACTGGAATGATCCTGGGTTCAGGTCAATGAATATTTGGTTTGAAGGCCAAGTTAACTTCTGCCATTGTGGGCTACATGCAACCTCTACCTGAAACAACTTTTTGCGGCCTTGACTATTCTTAAGCAATTTGTTTCCACTTTTAATATTCTACAAGAATACAGGTAGTCCTCGACTTACAACAATTCATTTAGTGACTATTCAAAGTTACAACAGCCCTGAAAAAAGTGACTTGTGACTGTTTTTCACATGCCCATTGTGGCATCCTCGTGGTCACGTGATCAAAATCCAGGCACTTGGCAACTGACTCATATTTATGACGATTGCAGTGTCCTGGGGTCATGTGATCCCCTTTTGCAACCTTCTGACAAACCAAGTCAGTGGGGAAGCCAGATTCACTTAACAGCCGTGTTACTAACTTAACAACTGCAGTGATTCACTTAACAATTGTGACAAAATGGGGCAAAACTCACTTAACAAATATCTCACTTAGCAAGAGAAATTTTGGGCTCAATTGTGGTCGTAAGTCGAGGACTACCTGTATAGATGGATCCTCGTATTTTAAATCTTTCTTTAATGTTAAATGCATGTAAAATTGCAATGCAAACTCTACATTTAAAATTGTTAACCACCTGTATTAATGTCAGCCTAGATATTGACAACAACATTTTGTGTGTGTGATTAAACACAGTTGCAGCTCTGGTTGGATAACCCAAAGATTCAGCTGACCTTTGAGTCAACACTACAGCAATTAGAAGCACCCTATAATAGTAAGTTGCTGATGTGGGGGATTTGAGTATGTCATAGATAGTTCTTTGACTGGGGGTGATAGAAATTGAAAGAGCTCAAAATAATAACAGCAGAAACACTGAAGCCGAAGAGATGTTTCATATGGCCACATCTCCATTCCAGCTTCTTTTCCTTTGTATCTTCCTCCTGCCATTTTGCCTCTTACCTTTTAACTTACTGATGTTTGTGCTTTGGGCTGTGACATGCTGCCATTTCTGTTCCTTCTATACAGGACGGTACTTATTTCATTCATGTTTTACAAAACCTCTGTTCCAAAACAAGAGATTTTTCATACTGCCTGCAACTTAACAGAGGCCAGTTCTTACATTTGTGGAACTTGTCCCATTTCTGCCAGTTATAGGAACGATCAAAGAGCAGCAATAGGTGCTAATATACTGGCTGCTGGATAGATGACAGACTCCACTTCCCCTCTCCACCCCCACCCCTACCCCCACTTTGCTCTCTGCTCTCTCCCCTTCTATGGCTTTGCTCTCATGCTGGTGTATTCTCAATATTGGTGAATTATTTTTCATTTTCTATTGTTCTATTATTTCACTTCTGTTCTGTTTACACTCTTTTCATTTCTTCCTTTTTATTGTTGTAAACTGTCTAGAATAGCCCAACAACAAGATAGGCAGCAAATAAATGTAACAAATAAATAAATACCACAAATCCCTCTATTTCTTGAGGTTTCACTGTGTCATCAGTTCATTTCCAGACGTTGCTGCTTAGCCTCTCTGTGCTAGCATGTGTGGGGAAAGTAAGTTTTCAGATGAATTGGGACTATTTAAACCAGTGGCGGGTTTCAAAATCTTTTACTACCGGTTTTATGGGTGTGGCTTGGTGGGTGTGGCTTGGTGGGCGTGGCAGGGGAAGGATACTGTAAAATCTCCATTCCCACCCCACTCCAGGGGAAGGTTACTACAAAATCCCCATTTCCTCCCCAGTCTGGGGGAAGGTTACTGCAAAATCCCCATTTCCTCCCAGTCAGCTGGGACTTGGGAGGCAGAGAATAGATGGGGGCGGGGCCAATCAGAATTTTTACTACTGGTTCTCCGAACTACTCAAAATTTCCGCTACCAGTTCTCCAGAACTGGTCAGAACCTGCTGAAACCCACCTCTGGTTTAAACCAAATGGAAACATAAAGAATTTGCCATCGCCTTGGAACTGGCTCCCACCTGTCTGTTGTAACACTTATCAGACCCCGTGAGCCCCCTTCTTTTCATCTGTTTTTTTTTTCTCAGTAAGATGATTATTCTGTTTGATATTAAGTAGTAGAAAGGCAGGAAGTAACCCAAGGTCTATTAGTTATGAATAGATTGCATCGTCTAATTAATACTTACAAATATTTATGTCTGTATCTTTTTCTCCCTTTCCTGAAATGTATAAATATTAGTGCATTTCTTTTGTTTGCAGGAGTGACTCGATTTGGTAGGGTCTTTTTTCAGTATTTACGGTTTATATAATAACCACTGCAGTGAGCCTTAATTGTTTGCTTTGGGTCTTGCGTCCTTTTCACACAGGGTTACTGGAGAAAAGGGCTGTTTTAAAAAGTAAAAGTCACGGGTGGACTGAAATATTTGCTTGTGGAGATTTTTAGGGAAAAGGGTTTCTTGGTTTGCTCTACTATGACACTTTTTTCATTAACTCAGTAAATCCCTCTGACCCTTTCTTATTTGTTGGACTTTGTATCGGCTATTAATGTGGAGCAAATGTGTAATTAGAAGCGAAGACTGGAGTGACACAGTCAAGTCCTATCGAAATACACACACACCCCTCTCCATAATGTCCATTAAAAGATATTTTGTTGTTGTAGGTGATACGGTACTTGTCCATCGAGTACATAGCTACCTGGAACGGCATGGCTTAATCAATTTTGGCATCTACAAAAGAGTGAAGCCTCTACCAAGTAAGAACTTAATTTTTTAAAAAAATTTCAAGATATATCATTTCATCTTTTAAGTTAAGGCCAAGTGGTTTGTATCATGTGCAAACAGTGCTCTAAAACTGAACACTTTTTCTAGATTCTTCCTTTTTTTCAAAGAAGTAGTTAGGCTCACACATCCTTCTAAGCCATGCTTGTTTTAACATGGTTTGGCACACAGTTTATATTAAATGCCAAACCATTGCCTGTAAAACACTGTAGCTAAATTTGCCTATCAGTAGCTCAGAATGAGACAAACCGTATTGCAGCCAAATGCAGTGCAGATAGCTGAAGGTTTGAAGTTTAAAAGAAAGACAGGCTATTGAATTGATAACTCTACCCACTGAACATGGTTCACTTGTCTCTCAATACTTACATCCCACTTCAAAATAACAAAACAAATATAGTATCCCAGTAGATCAAGTGGCGTGGTTGATCACTTTCGAAATCAGGGAGTGGTCAGATGGCATTAGGGAAGAGCAGGGCAATGTCCAGTTCCTGGGCTTGAGTTAAGCAGCAGGATGCCAGGCTACCAGTCAGGCTGGAGAATTCAGCTCTTGTTTAGGTATATTTTATATTTTATTATGCTTTTATTGCATTCAGAGGATCAGCATTTCTGGAAATCTCTGACCCTTTCGGAAGGATGATGTGTTTAGCTCGTATTCACTCCTTTAGTCAGAAGCCAGTCTCTCTGTTCAAATGCTCCCTAACGCAATAGCACTTCTTGATGTTTCTAGCCAAGAAGACTGGCAAGGTCATCATAATTGGTTCTGGAGTTTCTGGGTTGGCAGCAGCTCGGCAGCTCCAGAGCTTTGGAATGGATGTCACACTGCTAGAAGCGCGGGTGAGTGGGCAATGCCAAAGTGTGTCAACCTTGTAAAAAGTACACTCTTATAAGCCAATTTTCTCCATTAATTGGTGGCGGTGGCGCAATGGTTAAAGTGCAGTACTGCAGGCTACTTCTGCTGACTGCCAGCTGCCTGCAATCTGGCAGTTCAGATCTCACCAGGATCAAGGTTGACTCAGCCTTCCATCCTTCCGAGGTGGGTAAAATGAGGACCCAGATTGTTGGGGGCAATAGGCTGACTCTGTAAACCGCTTAGAGAGGGCTGTAAAGCACTGTGAAGTGGTATATAAGTCTCAGTGCCATTGCTATTGCTATCTTGGCTGGAAGGGCTCACAATGCATAAAGGAAAAGCTAAGATTTTTTGTTCCCCTGCCTAGATCTTCACTTTGCATACTAATTATGTAATTTCCAGTTTCCTTTATTTGTCTTTTACAGAAGTGTAAGAATGAGGCTAAATAACTTCCTTAAAATGGCACATATTGTATGAGGTTTTCCTCTTGCCCAAATTGTAGTATGCTGATATGTTTATAGTGAGGACCCTGAGGTTGTCAGTCTTAAACATTGTGCTTTTTTTTTTTTTAAGGATCGTGTGGGTGGCAGGGTTGCTACTTTTCGCAAAGGAAACTACGTTGCAGATTTAGGAGCCATGGTAGTAACAGGACTTGGTAAGTCTTACCTTGAAAATGTATGTGAATTCAATTTCCACAGTCACATACTTGTGCAAAATATAACCTTTAGGTTTGATATTGTTTTTTTTTCACACAGAATTAGAAGTTGACTCTTTCTGACTTCCTCTTTCCTTGTTCTGTCTTCTCAGTCTTGTGACTTGAGATCTCTATTGCTTTCACATCTGTTCTATATAGTAATAAATCTTCCCAATAAGAAATGAACATCTTGGTTGCAAAGTCTCCCCTTTTGGGCCAGATAATTTGATTAAAGCTCAGAATGTACTTTAGCTTAGCACATGTTTTCTACAACCCCACTGCTTTTGCAGTTGTCAGAGTTCAGCTACCATTGGCCATCCTGGCTGGGATGCTAAGAGTTGCAACTTAGCATGCCTGGAATGTTCTGGTTTAGGAAAGATTAAACTAGTCAATTCTCTTACAGGAAAAAATATGCAAAAAAGCCTAAGGAAGACATGACTACGCCACTTCGTGCCCAGTACACAACATACATGTTATCTAACTTTTGATTAAATGCTTGGCTTTGATCATTATAGCTGTAGGTACTTCCAGATTTTGAGCCCTTGTTTTGTTAAATTTATTTTTTCTCTGCAGGTGGAAATCCAATGGCTGTGGTAAGCAAGCAAGTAAACATGGAATTGGCCAAAATAAAACAAAAATGTCCACTTTATGAAGCCAATGGTCAAGCGGTAAGTCTAGTTATTTTTGGAAAGCAATATTGAGGAAATGGTTTAGTTGAAAATACTATAATCTTTTGACTGGGTGCAAGAGTCTTTGCCAAGGTGGTTTCCAGTGTTAAACTCCCTAAATTTCCATGTTGCATGCAAAGAGCAAATATTTTCCCTAATAATGTTTAAGTTTGAACTAAATGTTATTCTCATATCACATGCATTTTAGGAGCTGATATATTATTTATTTATTTATTTATTTATTTATTTATTTATTTATTTATTAATTATTGAATTTCTATACTAAATCTTCTATATTAAATCTGATGTTGGAAATGGCTGGGCCATAGTAACTTTCTGAACCTCAGTGATTATTTAGTCATAAAACAGAAGTTAAATCTTACGCAAGTCATTCTATTCTGAATGAGTACTAAGAATAGGTTTCTGGCAGGGTTTGAAATGTTCATTATATGGAAAATGCCCCTTTAGGTTAAGGGCTTGATTTAACTTCTCCATTTTGAACTATCTGCACCTGTTTACTTCCCCTTGCTAACCCACAGGTTCCAAAGGAAAAAGATGAAATGGTAGAGCAAGAGTTCAACCGTTTGCTAGAAGCTACCTCATACCTCAGTCACCAACTGGACTTCAATGTCCTCAACAACAAGCCTGTTTCTCTTGGTCAGGCCTTGGAAGTTGTCATACAGTAAGTAAAGCTAAATGTCACATCAAGTGACGTGCCAAGTGTTAAGTCTCCATCCAAGTGCATCCATGTTGTGGTGGTGGCACTGTGCGTTACAGCCTCGCACACAGCACATTATGGCCTAGGTGCTGATAACAGCTTCAAATTCCTCCTTTTTATGCCTCCATAGTTCATTGGCTTCTTCTGTTTCATTTTATTGCACTTTTTTTTTCTACCTTGAGAAGATTGAATAACCAAACGTCTTGCACGCTCTGGAGAGAATTGGCATATTTCCGTGTAGTTTTCCTCACTGAACTATTGCTAAAGGTTGCTGTCTTCTTTCCTTTCCATAGATTACAGGAGAAGCATGTCAAGGATGAACAGATAGAACATTGGAAGAAGATAGTGAAAACTCAGGAAGAACTTAAAGATCTCCTTAACAAGGTTAGCATTGTTTTGATGCATGACTTGCCACCGCTTTTTTAATGGAACTCCAAAAAAGTTAGGTTACTTTAAAAAATATTGCCAGATGGTGTTGTGCCTATACTTGTGCAAAATCCAAAGTACTTTGTTTGAAATCATCTTTGAAGTTTGCACAGTCCTAGTATTTGTGAATGCAGATTAACCAGTGCATTAAAAAATGGGCTTCAGTAAGTAAATGATTCTGCATCGTCTGTTTTTATTTGTATTTGGCTTCAGTATTTGGCTTTAAATCTTAAGATTTAAAATTTAAAAACGTTATCCTTTTCCTTAAAATTCCGCAGAGGTCAGGAAATGCTTTGCTTCTCTCCATTGGCCAATGATTTCCCTCCCTGTTACAGATGGTAAACTTGAAAGAAAAAATAAAAGAGCTTCACCAACAATACAAAGAAGCTTCAGAAGTAAAACCACCTCGAGATATTACTGCAGAATTCCTTGTGAAGAGCAAACACAGAGATCTTACTGCTCTTTGTAAGGTATGAAGTAGAGGGTCTAACTGGCTATTATTGAAATGTCTAATTTAATTTACACTATTCTGTACACTTAATAAGCGATTTCTACAAATGCTCCCTTTTAATAATCATCTCCATATTTGTGTCCTTGCCTTATTTTGTGATTAGGAGTACGATGAGCTAACCGAAACACAAGTAAAACTGGAAGAGAAGCTCCAGGAACTAGAAGCAAATCCTCCAAGGTAAAATCTTATGAAGGAGACTGGATGTTTTATGCTGATGGTCAAATAGATCAATGAACTAATTGCAAAGGGAGACTACATTGATGTTTAATCTACAAGTACATTAATTAATTGTGCTACAATTATAATGCCGATAAATGCAATCAGAAGAGTTGCAGATTCCTTTGAAGAGGAAGTTTGCACTTCAGTTCAAATGCAATGAATTAAATTTTAAAAATTGATTTTTATCTCATGTGAGAACTCCCTTCTGTAAAATTCTCTCCTACATGGTCATCTTGCTAGGGAATAGCAATGAAGAACTAATCCAGTACTCAGATTTCTTGCCAGTATTATTCATACTAATTCATAAAGAATAAGAAGTTTTTAATATAGGTGGCCCTCCTTTAGCAGTTGCCTCATTTAATAATCATTCAGTTACATAACCATTTTATGGCCAATCCTCTTATTTACAATCTACAGATTAATCTCTATTGCCTTGCAAAATAATTAAGAACATTTTTTAGATTAGCTTTGGGTGTAGGAAATTTAAGTAACACTGTTAAAAGTTTAAGGAAGAAAAAATGATGAGAGCATATACTCAGTGTTTTGTTTTGTTTGGTTTTGTTTCCTCTCAAAAATGTGCAGCGATGTGTATTTATCTTCAAGGGACAGGCAGATTCTTGATTGGCATTTTGCAAATCTTGAATTTGCAAATGCCACACCACTTTCCACTTTGTCATTGAAGCATTGGGACCAGGTAACTATTCTTTTCCCTCCCCCCCATTCTAAAATTTCAATGGGGCTAAATGAATAAACACAAATGTCAGGGGAATTGAAGCATTCTCCTCCACTGAAGTGTACAAGTGATACAGCGAGTAACAAGGCTAAAGCTAAAATTCAGAAAATTCAGCCACAGGTCTGCATGTGCTGCACTAAATTGAACTGATCTTGCACAAGCAATCCAAAAGGAAAAGTAGGAAAATGAATACTATGATGACTTTTAAACATTAGATGTAACTGGCCTGAAGAGCTATTGTCGTAGCCCCCACATAGCTATTCTCCATCAGCAAATTCAAATTAGGGGCAGAAAAAACATCAAGTGATAAATACTATAATTTACTTGATAAATACTTCTGAATTTTTACAGGCGGGTACAAAATTTAAAAGGAACATGGAGGGGAAGAGAAGACAAGTAGAATCACTCTCTTGTTTGCCAAAACAGGAACGACTATCCTCTTAATGATGGAAAGCTAGGGGAGGAGGGATTGAATTGGGCAGTCCCCACAATTTCTGAATGTTGGGAGACTCAAGGTTGGAGAAAGTTTGACCTGGACTCTGTAACAACAGATAGATGGACTTCTTCTCCTATTGGCTGCCTATATTCAAGCAGTATCCTTTTGGCCTGTCACCCATGGAAATTATTCACTTCCTTTACCCCTAAAGAACATGGAACAATATGAGGGAGAAATTACTGACTTGTTACAAATGCTTTGTACTGATGGGTTTTCTAAATCTTCTCCCCCCATTTCAGGATGATGATTTTGAATTCACAGGCAGTCATCTGACTGTGAGGAATGGCTATTCTTGCGTGCCTGTGGCTCTGGCAGAAGGGTTAGATATCAAACTGAATACAGCCGTTCGGCAGGTTCGCTATACCGCTTCAGGTAAGCAAAACTTAAGAGTTCTCTCTGATTATCCTGTTGGCTCAAATGCCTCTTTTGGTATTGTCTTCAGGCAAAGAGCCCTGGCTGGATTTGAACACATGTTCACACACAATTTGTCAGTACTCGGAGGTTGTATTTTCTATGGTTGCAAAACTGATATACAAACCTGTTTTTCTCATGGATCTCCCAAAATAAATAAATGCAAAAAAGGGAAATGCAAAAAAGTGCATTCAGATAATGGATGCACGTATGGATGCAAAATTAATATTGAATAGACTAAAGTATTTTTATTTATGGTGAACCAATAAGTATTAGCAAAAAGTAAGAAGTCTGAAATAGGCCAACTTGTTTGCACAGGAAGTCAAGATGTGCAGGTAAAATATGGTGCATTTGCTTGGCATTATTGAAAGTTTAGTAGGAAGTAAGAGGTAGAATTAGTAGAAAATAATAAAACTTCTGAAGTGGTTTTAGACAAGGATAATCAGGGACACAGTGGCTCAGTGGCTAAGACACTGAGCTTGTCAACTGAAAGGTCAGCGGTTCGAATCCCTAGTGCCGCATAACAGGGTGAGCTCCCATTACTTGTCCCAGCTTCTGCCAATCTAGCAGTTTGAAAGCACGTAAAAATGCAAGTAGAAAAATAGGGACCACCTTTGGTGGGAAGGTAACAGCGTTCCATGCGCCTTTGGGGTTTAGTCATGCCAGCCACATGACCACGGAGATGTCTTCAGACAGCGCTGGCTCTTCGGCTTTGAAACAGAGATGAGCAACACCCCCTAGAGTCGGGAACGACTAGCACATATGTGCATGGGGAACCTTTACCTTTACCTTAATCTGGTTCCAATGGGACAGGCATTTTTGGCTGAAATAAGGAAATCAAATCAGGTTTAAATCTTTGCAATGCCACAGTGTTGTATTGGTCAAGTCACATGGAAAAATTGTCAACTAAAAGAACTCTAGATGGGAATCATGGCATTGAGAATTGGTAGAATTAGAAACCATTTAATTTTTAGAAGCAATGAACTGAAAACAGAGAGTCACTTAGGCACTTAATTCAGCCATTTATTCTCCCTCCATCATTTCCTCACATGACAGTCTCCATTGTCTCACTAGGATGTGAAGTGATAGCTGTCAATACTCGTTCTACTAGTCAGACTTTTATTTATAAGTGTGACGCCGTGTTGTGTACCCTTCCCTTGGGAGTGCTGAAGCAGCAGCCTCCAGCAGTCCAGTTTGTTCCTCCTCTTCCGGAGTGGAAGACATCAGCTGTACAGAGAATGGGATTTGGAAACCTTAACAAGGTAATATGAAAAGCACAAAGACGGTTTATTTAGCATAACTGGTCAACTTGTGGATGGTCAGCGTGACTATGCTTGCGGTCTTATCTGTGAAAAAGGCAAAACACCTTTATCAATACCTGAAGTATTTTCTGCAAGAATAAAAAAGGCATACCTTTTCTGAAGTTCTGTCATCTGTTAAACCTAAATTTAAATTCCTAAAGTAGGAATACTTTAATTGCCGTTCATGTTTTCCTCCTTTGCTTAATAGGTTGTTCTGTGTTTTGATCGCGTGTTTTGGGATCCGAGTGTGAATTTGTTCGGCCATGTCGGCAGTACAACGGCGAGCAGAGGAGAGCTTTTCCTGTTTTGGAATCTTTACAAAGGTAGTTGTGTGAAGGCGTGTAACACTCATGTTCCAAGGAGCAAACTTGAATCCCTGAATACATAAGGTCCCATACTGGGATTCTAAACTAAGTGCTCAAAGTCCATAAAATATTAAACATTGATACCTGTTTAAAGATTGAGTACAAATTTATTGAGCTTCATTTTAAGAACTGTAGAGCCTGCAAACCTGAGAAGTTTGAAGTGGCAGTAAATTTAGGACATGCAAGGGAGGTCTTCAGGTTGCATTGGCCTCAACGGAAAGAAACAGAACTATATTAAGTGAAAAGTGGTTTCTTGATCCCTGAACAACTTTCATTGGCTCCCTGACCCTCCATAACTGGGAACACCAATGTCAGCCAATGTTTCAGTATGCGCTTTTGGCATAGTACAAGGGTTTTTCTTAAATCTTTCTTTTTTGGGCAGACCTGATTGAACAAAATAGATCTAAGTTTAGCTGCTTTCAAGTCATTGGCCTATTTGGCATCATCATAAGACCACCTTAACTTCAACCGTTTACATGGCTAGGAAATCTGTTTCATTTCTCGGCTGTTTGCAAACATTCACAAGGTGGGTGGAGTTAACATCTCTTGGACTTGCTCTCTGTTAATGCCCCATAAACTTCTTTCCCTAAACAGCACCAATCCTTCTGGCTTTGGTGGCAGGAGAAGCAGCAGGAATTATGGAGAACATCAGTGATGATGTCATTGTTGGACGCTGCCTTGCTATCCTCAAGGGTATTTTTGGCAGCAGCGCTGTCCCCCAGGTATTGTATCCTTTATAATGCAGAAAGTTCTGTGTGATGCGTAGCTTAGAAGCCTTTTGCCTACATGGTTCCCCGTCTGTCTATCATAGCAAAGCACTGCAGCGTCTTTCAAGGGATATAGCAATATATACCGCTTTACAGCCCTCTCTAAGTGGTTTACAGAATCAGCCTATTGCACCCAACAATCTGGGTTCTCATTTTACTGACCTCAGAAGAATGGAAGGCTGAGTCAACCTTGAGTCTGGTGAGATTCAAACTGCCAAATGGCAGGCAGGCAGCAGAAATAGCGCGCAGTACTGCATTCTAACCACTGCGCCACCGTGGCTCATTTGCTTCATCAACACAGCCAACTTTGCATAGCCTTAATCTTCTGAGATGTATAATATAAGACAGGCAGGGACTGGTTCGAAAAAGTTATTTTGATTTCACCACCCTCTGCTATCAAGTGCAAAGAGTTCTCCGGGGCTGGGAATTCCCTTCTCTACTTCATGTTTTATGGATCTAAAGAAAAGTCCTGGTTGTGGAATAGTCCATATTTTAAATGGTTTAATACCATCCTCATTGCTATATGTTGTTAATCTGATCAGTTTTGAGGTTTTAGAGCAAGAGGAAAGTGAAAAATCCCAACAGCCCATGATTATGGCTTGGCAAATGTCTCCTTTCCATTTTGCATTCTTTGTGAAGGAGGTTGTTGACAGCAATCTTACCCCATTGCTTGTCCTCTCTTGGATGTTAAGGAATCTTAAACCTTTTGTGTAGGAACCTCAGAACTTTTCAGGTTTTTGCTGCTTGCAAGACTTCTACATTTTGTTGTAAGCTTGATTTGCCTATCCATTCTTACCCAACCCTTATCCCAAGGACTTCATAAAAGCCTTACTTTGGCAGCGTTCCCATTGAATTTCTCTTCTGCTTCTCTCTCAGCCCAAAGAGACGGTGGTTTCTCGATGGCGGGCTGATCCCTGGGCCCGAGGCTCTTATTCCTATGTAGCAGCTGGTTCTTCAGGAAACGATTATGATTTGATGGCTCAGCCAATTACTCCTGGACCAGCCATTCCAGGAGCTCCCCAGGTGAGTCTAAAACATCCTTTTGAAGAATAGCCAAGTTTAACCATATGTTGCTAGGATGTGACTAGCATAAGGAAGCCAGCAACCAGAATTATGCTTAATTCTGGCACTTCCAGTGAGGTATTTTACTTATTTGAAACAGGTGCAGATTTGCTTCTTTACGTGGCTAATAGTTGCCATAAGGGGAGGTGAAGTTGCCTTTAGGGTTTTACCTCAGTTTCTCTTCAAGAGAGTCCACATAGCCCTTGACTTAGGACCACAACTGAGCCCCAAACTTCTATTGCTAAGCAAGGCAGTTGTTCATTTTATTTATCAAATTCCTTGGCCACTTAAGTGAGTTTTCCCCATTTTATGACATAGTTAAATGAGTCACTGCAATTGTTAGTGAATCATGTGGTCATTAAGCGAATCTGGTTTCCTCCATTGACTTTGCATGTCAGAAACCAACTGGGAAGGTCACAAATGTCGAACACCAAGATAGTGTAATTGTCATAAATACATGCCACTTGCCAAGGGCCCAGATATGATCCCATGACTGTGGGAATGCTGCAACCGTCATGTGAAAAACAGCTGTAAGTCACTTTCTGGAATGCTTTTGTAACTTTGAATGGTCACTAAATGAAGGGTTGTAAGTTTAGAACTACTTGTACTGTTTTCTACTTGAATCCTTGGATCAACTTCCCCCTCTTCCAACCATAACAACTTTTGAGTTCATATTAATTAGATGCAGCCAAACTTAGGGTTGCCTTGTCCCTAGAAGTCATCTGGACTCTGCTCTGCAACCTTATAATCCAATTCTCACAACACTCCACTAGAAGATAGTGAGCTGGGTAATTTCTGTGTTGGGGAAAACCCAGCCATTGCCTCATACTGTATGGATCAGGCCATCATGCTAAACAGCCGTGTTTTATGTATGTATTGCAACCGTGTTTTGTTAAGTAAGGGGGACGGGGTTTGAATGAACTCGGGCATTAAGGAGTCAAGGAATTATGCCATGTGGGAACAAAGAAAGAGATTGTACTCACATGGGGCCTCTAGGAGTGCTGTGTTAGTCTATGATGGCAGAAAAATTAGGTATTTGGTGGCATCTTTTCCAACTAACAAACATTTTATAAACTGGCATCAGCTTTCATGATTTGTAACTCAAATACACAAGGTGGCTAGAGCAATATTTCTCAGCCTTGGTGACTTTAAGGTACGTGAAGTTCAACTTCCAGAATTTTCCAGCCAGCATGCCAGCTGGGGAATTCTGGGAATTGAAGCCCATGCCATCTTCAAGCTGCCAAAGTTGAGAAACACTGGGCTAGACTAATGTAGAATTTAAGGCTTTGCTGTAGGGCTCTGGGTAAATTCCAGAAGGAAGATGGCAGGCTGAATGTCTGTCATCCTGTGGAGGCTGACGTTTGTTATTTGGTTTGGAAGCCAGTTATGAGTCCCCACATCTTCCAACCATGCTTTAAAAAGTTTCTGATCTCATCATGTTTCAAGGTTCACCATTATCATTTGCTAAATTTAAAATCTCATTTTTGTATCAGAGGAATATTATTTTCCTTTGTCTTCATCATCTGTGAAATAAATGTGTGACACAACTTTGCAATTCTTATTGCTGCTTTTGCAAAATTTGCAAATTATTCTCCCATCTAGTTTCCATTTCTGGGGACTTCACTAAAAACAAAACTGCCTGACCATCTTTATTTTACCAGAGCCCCATTACCTTCCTCAGAGGGTCTCAAGTCATTGCCCACTGCTCTTTTTCCCCCCCAGCCAATTCCTCGTCTCTTCTTTGCTGGAGAACATACAATTCGTAATTACCCAGCGACAGTTCATGGAGCGCTGCTAAGTGGCCTAAGAGAAGCTGGGCGTATTGCAGACCAGTTTCTTGGTGCGATGTACACTCTCCCTCGCCAAACGACCCCTGCGGCAACAGCACAACAGACACCTCCTATGTGAAGATGCCAATGCTAGAAACGGTGCAGTGGGCTCAGAATCCTTGGCATGGACTGTTACAAGCAAGTGGAATTGTGTTCTGTAGCACTACCCCTTGGAGGGCTTAATCCAGAAGTTGGAAAACATCTGACCCAATGGAGAAGCCCTTTGAAGGTATCCATCATTTGAAAATGCTGCTCTCGATTTGCCAGCCCAATTCAGGCCCACCAGAGTAGTGTTCATACTACTCAGAAAATAAACTGAGCCTCTCTCTCTCTCTCTCTCTCTCTTGAGTTGGAGCATTTTAGGTACATATGTGGTTTTGGTTAACTTTCTGCCTATGGTTCTTGTAAGATAGCTGTTAGTAATTAAGGTAAGTTCGTTTTACATGGATTTGGCTTAGAAAGCAAAAATAAAAAATAAAATCTTTTTAATTTTTTTTTTAAAAAACTCCCAATGTGTTTTTTTTTTGTTTGAGGATGGCATGCTATTGTGTTGTGGGGTCGTTGGTGCTCTCCGAGTCTGGTTGTTTTCTTGCAAACATTTCATTATCCAATGAGCACTGATAATATTACCTAGTTGGGTAATGAAACGTCTGCAAGAAAGAACAATCAAGCTCAGAGGGCCCCACAGTTCAACCTTGAGCTACAAATAGTCTCTTCTATTGGGTCTCCTTTGTTGGTTTAAAACGTTAAAAAAAAAACTCCAACTATGGACCCAATATGTTGCACGGAAGGAGCTGGATTTTCTTTCCCCGTGGAAAAAGCAAAAGGACTTTTCTGTCTCACAAGTTGCATTAACATACAAATAATTTTATTGATTATGTACTGCAGAACAGATAGCATTAGTCAGAAGATAACATGCGGACAAAAAAAATGTATTTAAACATAGCATGCAGACTCATTGCTCTGTGTAACCGGGCAGGTTCCCACTGCCTGCTGTCCAGTGCATAGGCGAGTTTGGGAGGTGAACGAATGGGGAGCCTTTCCCCAGCCAGCATGCTAGTACTCGAGGGCTTCCTTGTGGGTCAGGGGGAGCATGACCTGGATAGTGCTGGTCATTGGCTGAGCATGTGGCGGGCTGGGAGCCGAGGCGCTCGAGTGGGCTTAAATTGCACTTGCTTTTTTTTTTCCCCTTCCCCTTCCCCTGAAAAGGAATAGAAGGCAGGCGATGCCCATCTGCCTTAGAACACATAACATTGTCTGGCTTCTGCAGTCCCTTTTCCACCCCGTCCGGACATTTAGCAAATAGAAAAAATATATTTTCATCTCTTAAAAATACATTCCACAGAAGTTGAAGGATTCTCAAGTGTTTCATACGGCAGGAAGACCAACATGCCTCTCCCTTTGTGCAGGTATGGAAGGCGGATTTGGGGCTTCCAACAGCCACAAAAAAAAAAAAAAAAAAAGTAATTCCTTTGGTCTCTAACCAAGAAGACAAAAGAAGGGGAGAACTTCTGCACAGCAGTCTCTCCCTGCTCTTTTCCTTCGTTGGCCATCAAGTTGGGCTTTTAACTAGAGCAGCAAAACGCAGCCTCCTCGTTACGTAAATGTGAGTGGGCAAGGGAAGGGGCATCATTTCAGTGCTTCAGGGGCACTGCCCTTCTGCTGCATACATACATGCGGGGGGGGTCTTTCTGACCAACCCTATGGCTAAAACCCTAAGTTCTTGGCACTCAGATATCGGCATTTTATCACTAAGTCAGTCTTGCCTCTTAATGGCATGCTGAAGTACGAAGCGAAGTATGCTGAGTACTGTCTACTCTGGCTGGCAGCAGCTTGCATACAGTCTCAGGAAGTCAGGACTTTGTGCATACAAAACTCTGATTGGTCAACAAAATGCCTGGCTCTCGGATCAGAGCTGCAATGTTGCTTCAGCAGTGATAGGAAAGGAGCAAGAACAGGTCATGTCCTTGTTAAGAAGCTCCTGGTGGGAGAAGTTGCATGTTTTTTAAGTTTCTTGAGTTAAAAGAAAGAGAAGAAAATTCACGTGCATCAAATACAATTACAATGCTGCATTATTTTTTGTTCCTTTTTTTAAAAAACAACCCACAATTTTTCAGCATCTGAAAGTCTGGGGGTGGGGGAAGGGGATTCCCTATGGTAGTTACATCTTACAGTTTAAAACACAAATTAATTAATTCACCCCAAACATTGGCAAAATATTTACAAATACACTTTACAGTTGTTTTTCGATAAAAGTGTGCAAGCTGAGCCAATCTTCATGAAATCCTCACTTGTGTTCACAACTACAATCAGCTCTTATTGCACCTCAGGGTTAGCCATTTTGTAGGGTTTAGAATCCTGATTTTACGCAGCCATTCACTGAATAACCCGCCTTCCCCTCTCTGGCAATAAGGATTATTTATTGCTTTACATCTAGTTTAATATAAGATTATTGATGGGGAATTGCGAAACTGAGAATGGAAAGTCGATTCCCTGATATATAACAGCGAAGACATGGTCTTAATATTTAATTAGGGGAAATACATTTCTTCTGCAGAATCTGATTTCTGCCTGTCCCCCCAAAATCCCTAATAAGGATTAATACGGTAGCTATCAATTCAATGGATTTTGTAAATACAGAGAGCAGAAGAAAACAAGGACAGATTTATGTCCCAAACCGGTCTCAGAAAAACCTACTCTTCTTCCCAGCTGTTCAAGTATATGCTAAAGTAGGGGTGCCCAACCTTGACCACTTTTAAGACCTATGGATTTCAATTCCCAGAATTCCCCAATCAGCTGGCTGGGGAATTCTGGGAGTTGAAGTCCACAGGTTTTAAAAGTGCCCAAGCTTGGGACAACCCTTGTTCTAAAGCCTATGAAACTGAAAGAGATCATACCCACACCCCCAAAATAAAGACTGCAGTAGTGAGCCAGAGCTGTTGGCAACTTGATAGAGCTAGGAAGGAAGGAAGAACTGAGAGGGTCTCTACTAGGGGTATACAGAACACTTATACTGGGGCTTGGAGAAGTTACCTGAAGACAGCCCATTTTTCACTAGTGAAAGCTACACAGTTGTGAGGTTACAGAGTTAACTGAAGTAATCTTGGAGGGGGAAAAGAGATTGTCTCTGCCTTGTTGAGTTCAAGATTGAAAATCAACCCTTTCAGGGGCTGTGTTTGCATGTCATAGTAAACTGACATCAACACAATGAACCTGGTTCCCGAATTAAGCTATTTTCTGCATTTGGACAATGCACTGAACCGTAATTTAATCCAGGGGTTTGCAAATGGGAGTTGGGCCAGCCCAGTAAGGAAAGGATTCACATCTTTTTAGAAAAAAGAGTGTTATAATCTTTTTAACAAAATCAGTCTAGCACAGGTAGACGGATTAAAATTTATTCTGCACCTTTGCTCTTCCCTTCCTCTGTATGCCGCAAAGTTTATGACTGCCTCTGATATGCGGGCTGACAATAATTCAAAGTAAGCGGAACATTTATTTCTTGCTGAACCCTACCCTCAAGTTAAATCAATTTTTGGGAGAGGATCTCTCAAAAAATTCATTTATTGTTTTTAGGAAATCACTGAAAAAATGGAAAATCCCTGAACTTGGATCCAAAGAGACTTGGATCACACAACACCCTCAGCCCAACCAACCACCATCAAGTTTAAGACTAACTGAGCTTTGCATACCACTAAATGGTGCTAAGCTTTGCATAATTGACTGGGTTAAGTTATCTAGTGGGGCTGCGGTTGATGAGGTACGAATGAAAATGACCACATGTTAGCCTACAATGTTAGCTGATTGAGGAACAGTAACACCTGAAATTCGGTGGCTAAAAGGAATATGCTTTAGGGAAGGAATTGAAACACCCTGTAGGAACCGGAGTCCTTAGAAAGAGAGTTAAATGCTGCAATTCCCGCCTGGCACTGCAGCATCTCTGACCCAATTGAAGGAATGGCTCAAATAGCAGCAGAATCATCGCAGGTTTAATTTTCAAGTAGCCTGAGATCAAGAAGAATGGAACTGTTTAGATCATGTTTTATACGCTAAAGTGCTTTTTTTAAATGCATGGTGGAATGGCTTCTTTTGGGAGGGATGGGGGGGCTGTTTAAAAAAAATATCCTTTTTGGGGGGGATTAATCCACAAGCCTCATCTTATTACTAGATCAGGCACTCAAAGAACACACACACCCAAAAACCCCTCATTAAAATGGCTACTACAGGTTGGTTTACCACACAGACCAAATAAGACTTTCATGTAAACTTGGCACCCATCAATGGACACAAATCGATTTAAGTTTTTTTTTCCCCCTTCAGTTCCCACCCCCACCCCCACCCCCATTCCCACAAGCTGGAAGACTAGCCAAAAATTGGAGAATTAAAAATAGTGTTACATTATGGACAACCATCCAAAAAGTGCTGGAACGTGAAATAAAGGCTTATTAGATCTTTAAAAAAGAGGGGCAAAACTTGGCAACCACTCTTTTGTTGGTACTCCATCAAAGGCTGAGCCGGTAACTTAGTAGGGATGTGACGTATAACTTCAGAATTGCCTTTAGCCGATTGAAGTAACCCTGGTTATGCAAATACAAAGCGCAGAAACGTAGTTTTGGAAGGAAGGCATTCGGTCTCTGACGACCTCCTCAGATTTCCCTTTATTTTGCTACAAGAACCAGCACTGACACCCTTTTTATAAGCCAAACCAGCAGTAGGTTGCCTCAGATTCATGTCTGAATCCCTAGCAGATGGTAGCCCACAAAGGTTCCTTAACATGCCTTAGGCTTCCTAGACTTTTTGCAACAAAAACCGAAAACCTCTGCACCTCCTTTTATTCCTGTTGCGCTGCAGAAAACGTGACATGCAAAACGGGAGAAGCTAGGAGCTTCCACAACGAGCATCGGTTTAGGTTCAAAATATTACAAGGTCAAGAGATAAATGCTCTTCGTGGTTCCAGAACCTGGTCAGTGTTGAAACCCTCAAAGGCTACCTAAAAGGCTGGTTTTTCAACAGCAATGAAGGAATGACAACACTTGGTGGTGGTCCTATGACATGTGCCCCCACCTGGGGCCCCGTTCTGGTCATGCATGACTTTTTAAATAAAGTCTGATTGTGTTATTCAAATCCTTGTTTGACGTAAAGCAGAACTTTGTACATGCAGCATACTCTGGCTATAATCTCCTGTTTCTGTAAGTCTTAACATGCTAACAACTCCAGGCATGGCTGCCACAGGAAGTCCAAGCTTTTCATTAAACTCGTATGCGGTGGGAGTAAGATGGCAAGGAACACAAGCACTTATCTATGAAAGAGACACATGGAGATGTGGGCTCTTTTCTCTTGAGCAAAGATATTCCAATGGAATTTCCTCTTCTGTATGGTTGAATAGGGTGACTTAGAGCAGGGGGTCTCCAAACTTGGCAATTTTAAGACTTACGGACTTCAACATCCAGAATTTCTCAACTAGCCGTGCTGGCTAAGGAATTCTGGGAGTTGAAGTCCACAAGTCTTAAAGTGCCAAGCTTGGAGTCCCTAGCTTAGAGCAGGGCTCCCAAACATTTTCATTCATTACCCAAAACTGCTTATCAAAAAGCCTTATCAAACTTTTGAGGACCTGTTGTAACTACCTTCCTCCAGAACCATTGTAACTTCGAACCGTCACTGAATGAATGGTTGTAACTCGAGGACTACCAGTATCACTGAACGATCATTTCAGCAAATGATTACTAATTGTAATTTTATCAACCTTCATCTTAATAGGAATGCTTTGGGAGATTTTTTTCGAATATATTTTAGTGCATGTGGCAATTTTAAGTCAATCCAAATGTCCCTATTCTGATTGGCAATGGGGTCGTGTGTTGTTGCCCAAAGGAAAAAAACCAGTTTTGCTCAGTTTTGGGTAATGTCCTCACATTTGGGAAGCACTGGCTTAGAGGGAGGCAAATCTTGTTGAAGTGCACAGTGCTACATCCTGAGGCCTAACACCATCAGACAGCCATCAAACGATTTTGGAGGAAGAGATGGTAGATGGTGACAATAGGCGATGATTGACAGTGAGGAGCTGATGGTAGGTGATAGTTGACAGTGAGGAAGTGACAACGGATACAATTCTCCCCTCTTCCCCCCCCCAAAAGACAGCTACTACCGTGTTTCTCTGAAATGAACCTCCCCCAAAAATAAGCCCTCCCCGAAAATACTTAAACACATGCACAGCCAGTCCCCGCCATTTCCACTGGTTAGGTTTAGGGAGACAGAGCTAGAAATCAGGTAAGACTGCAAGAAGAGCCCCGTCTTGCTCCATGCGCCCCAAAATAATAAGACCTCCCCAAAAATAAGGCCAAGTGCTTATTTCAGGGTTCAAAAAAATATAAGACAGGGTCTTATTTTCGGAGAAACACGGTGTGCATCTGAAGCAGAATGACAGCAGAAGGAATGTAAGACTGTTCCGGGGTGTGGGGGAAGAGAATGTGACCAAGTCTGAATATAAACCTGGTTTTGAATGCCAAGAACATCAACTCCATGTTTGCTTCCCAATATGTGGGTGAAAACAACTTGCAGGAGAACACAGGAAAAGGAGAAACAAGATACCCACAAATTCTCACCCCTCAAAACTTCCCCATGTTTGCTCCCAGCTATCCAGACAACACAAGCTTTGCAGGTAGTAGCAGGTGAGGGAGGTGTGCAGGTGAGCAGACTCAGCAACCCACTGGCTGATTTCTCCTCCCTTGACCCCATTATTGTCATCCGAGCCACACGGACCGGCTGCCATAATAATTGCATTTTTAATTAACTCTAGGAACCCATGCATATCTCTTTGTCAAACAGCCGGAGGCTGGAGGGGTGTTAACTTGCGAGTGTGGATGACAACCCACAGCTCACATGCTCTATAGAGAGAACCTCTGGACTGGTTCTCATCATTCTAGTGCTCGGCATGATTGTACATGCGCATGAGAAAGTCCTTTAAAAAGGGAAGAGCAGCTAATTCTGATCAGTTTTTTTGAGTCCCCACCTTGGCAAAACAGGGACAGAGGCAGGAAAGAAGACTTACAATGGAGCAGCATCTGAACAAGACGCACAGAATGCGATGAAAAACAGACCTGGGGCGGTGTGGGTGTGGGTGGGGGGCTGGGATGACTGTGTGAACCAAGTTCAATTTGCTGTTTCAGAGGTGGAAGAGGGCAGCCACTGGGTCTCTGGATGATCCTATGCTGGTCCTTTTGTCCAAGCAAGGGGTGAGGTAGCAGAAATAAAGGAATGTGTTGCCCACCCCCCAAGGATGCACTGAGGTGCTGGACAAACCCAACACCTCCCAACTGCCGGCCACTCTTAAGTCTTCTAGGGCTTAGTTCAAGTGACATCAGAATAGCCTCACCAGGCATGCTGGTCCCTTTGGATCGGGATGCAATTTGATGGGGAGCAGAGCGGGGAGGCTTGTCGATGGGATCCGTCGTTGTATCCCCCCACCCCCCAAATCTGGCTGGGTTTTTCAAGGAGTGTGCTATGCCAACGGGAAAGGAAGCGGTTGTTTTGAGGCCAAAGGGAACCCACGAACCTTCGCTGCTCCGGTCCCTGCCAGTGGAGCAGGAGACGGTGGAGGAGACGCATCTCAAATTTATTGCTTCTCTAGATGGCTCAGTCAAACATCGGTATGAGCGGCCAAACGGTTGCAATGCGGGTGGAGGAGGAGGAGGAGGAGGAAAAAGAGATGCTGCTACTGGGAAGCAATGGCCCCTGAAACCCTGCTAGGCCGTTCTTCAAGAGCTGTGGCCAGGAGGTGTCAGGTAAATGGCTCTCCAAAGCTGAGGACCAGCAGACCCAAGTCCAAAGTGGTTTTCCATGGGACTTTCAAGTCAAACCAAACCAAAAGCTGCTCCGGGAATGGAGTCGATTAAACACCCAAGCCAAATATCCAAAGTTCTTGGATGCTTCCAAGCAAGTTGCTAGCTGAGGGTCTCCATTGATTCGCGCTCGGTAAAGTTCCGGAGTGGGATTCCCCTGAGCAAAATCTCCACATTCCTCCTTCGTGGAGGAGAAGGAGAACGCAAAGCCACCATTAAAAGAAAAATCCATCTGGGTTGGGGGGGGGGGAGGGAAGAGGGAGAGTACTTGAGCACTGAAAGGGGGTAAAAGGTCAGGCACCGAATCAGTCCCTCATGGTGGACTGGCATCAGCAGCAGCAGGAGAACGATGCTGTTCCAGGTCTGGAAGTCATGCAAACTGCAACAGGAAATAAGCTGGGGATACAGAGAGAGAGGGAGAAAGAAAGAAAGAAAGGACAACATCAAGTGTCAGTTTTAGAGCTACTTTGGTGTAATAGTTAAGATGCTGGCCTAGAAACCAGGAGACTGTGAGTTCTAATCCCGCTTTAGGCATGAAAGCCAGATGCGTGCCTTTGGGCCAATCACCAGGAGACTGCGAGTTCTAGTCTCACCCTAGGCATAAAAGCCAGCTGGGTGACTTTGGCCAGTCATTCTCTCTCAGTCCAACCCACCTCACAGGGTAGTTGTTGTTGTGGTTGTAGGGAAAATAAAAAGGTGTAGTATGAGTTATGTTTGCTGCCTTGGATACTATACTTCAGTCACATTGGGAAAAAAAACCTCAAACCGACATTCTGAGGTGAATCTCTTCAAGAACTTCAGGAGGTCATTAAGTGACACAAAATAACCTCCGTTCTGTATACAGGCCAATTCAAATGGTACACACGAAGGTCTGAAATTTGAGAGCTGTAGGCAACGTAATTTCATTTTAATGTATGCCGATTAGTGTACATTCAAAGTGACAATAAGGTTATTCTAAGTCTAAATCTCTTTTTAAAGCCATATATTAAAAATTCTTTGAGGGACAATTGTGCGAGGGTAATCTAGGACGTTTTCATGTAGATCCATATGATTTATGTATCCACTGAGCTCCATCAATATGTTAAGCAACTAAGTGACTAACTGACATGGTACCACCAGTAGCAGTCTGCAAGAAATCAAAATGAGCCCACCATTTGTCTAGTTTTATATCATTTTACCGTCTTAGTACACCTCCTTATTTTGGTATGACTTTCCGAAATTTCCAAGTAATTAGTTTAAGAGTTAACAAGGGCAGCCCATTTCCAATCAGAATACAGCTGAAAGGGACCTTGGAGGTCTTCTAGTCCAACCCTTTCCTCAAGCAGGAGACCCTATACAATTTCAGACAGGCAGCTGTCCAGTCTTAGAAACCTCCAGTGAGGAAGCACCCACAACTTCTGAAGGCAAGCTGGTTAATTGTCCTCACAGTTAGGAAGTTTCTCCTTAATTCCAGGTTGCTTCGATCCTTGATTAGTTTCCATCCATTGTTTCTTGTTTTGCCTTCTGGTGCTTTGGAAAATAAATTGAACCCATGCCCCTCTTCTTTGTGGCAGCCCCTCAAATACTGGAACACTGCTATCATGTCACCCCTAGTCCTTCTTTTCTCAAGACTGGCCAAACCCAAATCCTGCAACCGTTCTTCATATGTTTTAGTCTCCAGGCCTTTGATCCTCTTAGTTGCTCTTCTCTGCACTTTTTCCCCCCAAAGTCTCAACATCTTTTTTTGTAAGGTGGTGACCAAAACTGGACGCAGTATTCTAAGTGTGGCCTTACTAAGGATTTAGTACCGATACTTCACGTGATTTGAGATAGTCTTCCTTCCCAATCCAACTTGCAAGGTGGTTGTGACGAAAAGGGAAGAAAGGAACACTATCTAGGCTGCCCTGAACTCTTGAACAAAAAGACAGAATGAAGCCAAGAAAAAAGGTTCAACCGGTGAATGCAATTCCCAGCCTTACCCTCAGCCACTTCAGTGGGCTTCCGAGTGGTCTCTGGACCACCGCCTCCGTTCCTCAGCCCTGCTGCTCGGAAGTTGGCGGGGCAGTTCCGGCTTGACCTCTGGCCTCCTCCTTGACGTCAGTTGCTCGGAGGAAGAACTGTATGCTTTTCTCCTGGGAGCAGAATCTTTGTCTTCCTGTACCAAAAGCAGGAGGAAAGAACTTTTAACAAAGCAGTCCCTTGTGAGTCACCTATTCAGGTAGTTCTCGACGTACGACCAAAAATTTTAGCCCAAAATTTCTTGTTGCTAAGCGAAACATTTGTTAAGTGAGTCCACCGCGTTTTATGACCTTTTTTGCTGAAGTTGTTAAGTGAATCGCTGTAGTTTTATGAAAAAAAACCTCGACTAACATTGTTGTAATGCTCATTTAATATATAAAAAAACAAATTTTTATATATTAAAAACAAATTACATTTTACTATTTTCTACATGCATGCACAAGGTTCCTTTTATGGGGGGGGAATGTCAGATAATGTTTTCCTAAATTCGGTGTGTGTGTGTGTGTGTGTGTGTGTGTGTGAACTAAGGAGAAAGGTGGCCTCTGTTTTAATACTTGCACAGTCTGAGAGGGGAGGATGGTCCCTTGAACTCTTTTCTCCTGCTGAACAACCAAGTTTTAAAATCATATGAAAATGACAGTGAAGTTACTTCTTGGAAATCAGGTCTGGGTGTGCTTTCAAATTTAAGAGGATCAAAATACAAGTTGTCCTGTAGTTTATTTATTTATTTATTGGTTCCATTTATATGCTGCCCTTCTCTGGAGACTCAGGGCGGCTTACAATGCGTTAAGCAATAGCCTTCATACTTTTGTATATACCTGCTTAGTAGGGCTTTCAGGCCCCCCTAAGCAGTGTTCTTTTTTATACAAAGTCAGCTTATTGCCCCCACAATCCGGGTCCTCATTTTATCTACCTCGGAAGGATGGAAGGCTGAGTCAACCTTGAGCCTGGTGAGATTCGAACTTGCAGTAATTGCAGGCAGCTGGCAGCTAAGTGCTATTTAACAGCGCTTTAGTCCACTGCTCCACCAGGCTCCTTAAATTAGTTGTTAAATTAGTCAAACTGTTGTTAAGTGAATCTGGCTTCCCCACTGACTTTGCTTGTCGGAAGGTCGCAAAATGAGATCGCGTCACCCCGGGACACTGCAACCGTCATAAATATGACTCAATTGCCAAACGTCTGAATTTTGATCACATGACCGTGGGGATGCTACTACGGTTGTTAAGTGTGAAAACTGGTCCTGTCACTTTTATCAGTGACATTCTAACTTTGAACGGTCGCTAAACGAGCTGTTTAAAGTCGAGGATTACCTGTAATCAAGGGCCAACAGAGATGGTACAGACAGAGATATAAAACTTAAAAGACATCAGACGGGAGCAATATGGGGATCGGGAGAAGCCAGGAATCTCCAATTAGACGCAAGGTTTGCTGGGTGACTGCATCAGCGTGATTTACAAAACACAGTTGTTCTGGTTTCCCACAACATTTGGAACCACAACCTATCAACTCTCTCCTTTTATCCTAGTTGAGGATATGGTATGAATTTAACTTTTCTGTTCCTTTGCCCAGTCTAATTTGCTTCTCTGAACCATTGGGCTGGGCTAAATGTTCTCTAGAGTCCCTAATTCTAAACTAGGGGTATCAAACTCTAGGCCCAGGGGCCGGATCCGGGCTGTGGGGTACTTAGATCTGACCCGTAGGGCCACCCTGGAAACAGCAAAGGACTGGCCTGCAGTGCTTCTTTCAGCAAAAACGGAGCTCATGAGGATGGCATGCAGCCCTTCTGAGCTCTATTTTCACTTGGAGAGGGTTGCAGGAGGTCATCTCAGCCGAAAACAGAGCTCGGGAGCCCATTTTCGCTGGCAGAGTGCTTGGCCTACCACAGGCGCCCCCGACATGAGTGATGTTCAGCTGGCCACGCCCACTCTGGCCCCCAGAAGTCAAACACAACCCTGATGCGACCCTCAATGAAATTGACTTTGACACCCGTGTTCTGTCTAAACTGTTAAACCAAAACATTCAGGGACATTTTGGTTTCCTTCAAATAGTTCTTTCTCTTAAGGAGCCGGTAACTCTGGAAGTTCTCTTCCTGCAGCCTTATCTTCTGAGCTGAAAACAATTTCCCCAAATCTCTGGTGGTTTTTAGCATGGAGTTTTGATTTTACTTTTAATTGTTCCACTGCTGTGTTTTAGACGGATCTACTGGCTGTGTGATTTTTAATCCATTAAATAAATAAAACCTACTTCTTGCCGCACGATCCTGCACTTTCAGGCTGATGCCAGCAGAGTGCATTGCATTACAAGATCTAAATTCCTTCAAACGGTCAAAACTATAGCTCCTTTCAAAAAAAAAAGAAAACCCTGCCCCTTTACACATTTTTTAATTGCCACTTTCTGGTTCCATGAACAATGGGGGGGGGGGGGTGAGAAGAGGAGACAACCAGGCTCAGCTCTCCCTTCCACTCCTTGCCAGAAAAAAATTTGCATTTGATGGTTGTTTTGCTGAACCAAACTGCTTCCATAAATCCCTCATCCAGAGAAGTCACTCCTAAGCATCAGGGACTGAGAGTCTAGCCAGTTTCACCTGTGAAAGACGGACAGGGGGAGGGGGGAATCCATCTGCAGAGAAAAAAGGCCTCCTGGTTGAACCTTAAGACTTTTTCAGTCAGAGAATTACATCTGCAACTCTTGTTCTCTACCCAGACTTTGCCTTTAGTGGAATGGACCGCCACCTAAATTTTTGTATGTGTGTGTGTAGATAGATAGATAGATAGATAGAGAGAGAGAGAGAGAGAGAGAGAGAGAGAGAGAGAGAGACAGACAGACAGACAGACAGACAGACAGACAGACAGACAGACAGACATGGGACGGGACGGGACGGGACGGGACGGGACGGGACTGGACTAGATGTATAGATAATAGGTATAGATAAGGTACATATAGCAATAGCTACTCACTTATTTATATACCGCTTCACAGTGCTTTACAGCCCTCTCTAAGCGGTTTACAGAGTCAGCCTATTGCCCCCAACAATCTGGGTCCTCATTTTACCGACCTCGGAAGAATGGAAGGCTGAGTCAACCTTGAGCCTGGTGGATTCGAACTGCCAAATTGCAGGCAGCCGGCAGGCAGTCAACAGAAGTAGCCTGCAGTACTGCATTCTAACCACTGCGCCACCACAGCTTATATAGAAAGACAGAGGAATGAGATGATAGATAGATATGAGAGAGAGAGAGAGAGAGAGAGAGAGAGAGAGAGAGAGAGAGAGAGAGAGATGCATAGATATAATGATAACTATAGCTAGCTAGCTAGCTAGCTAGATATTGAGAGAGGGAAAGGGAGGACTGTGTAAATTACTAGTGCATCAGAAAAAGAAAACATTTTCATCAGATACCTATTGTTGGTACTTCATGGCAGGAACCGGAGTAGGGTGAGGAGAAATTTGCTTCCCAAGAGTTACCCCAAATCAATTGGTAGTCATCATCCGCAACTACACAGGTTGCAATTGATAGGTCTCTACTTCTTGATGGGTTATAAGACTAATTAGAAAGTCTACAGTCGGCAGTCGGTTTCTAAGATGGCATTCTGAAGGTCAGTTTGGACCGCGGGTCTTCTTGGTTGGGTATTCTAACTTCCGAGACAAGATTTTTTCTCTGGTGGGCAGGAGGGAAGAGAGAAAAGTTGGAAAGGAACATGGCGGAACAGGAGCGCAAACCATGACCAGCTCTAACCATCTTGTGAATTTTGAGGACAGAGTTAAGACTCTGCCAAATGGGTTGAGATTGTGTCGCTAGTGCTCAAGACATCCTAATGGTTGGCAGGCACACCACCGGGCAGGGCCCTATCCTCCCTCAGAAGCCAACAGTCACGCTATGCCTTTTCACTGACAGTTTATCTGACTCACGCAACCATTCAGCACAAATAGAAGAGGATTTAATTTAGATCTTTCAGCATCGAAGAGGCAGCTTTCCAAATGCAATTAATAAATAAAGGCTGGAGAATTACAGCTCATTTGGGGCAGTTTCCATTGAAAAGGTTTGGCTTGGGAGAGGCAGCGCGAAAGGGGAACAAAAATGCAATCCTGGAGACCAGATACTATGGTGGCTTGCCTAACCATGGTCTATGGGAGAATTTCTCTCAGGGTTCTTATAAGTCCCCGAGAGAAATTCACCCATGGACCATGATCAGTTGAGACATTCAGATTTGGGGTGGAAGGCAGGCCGTCCTTCATCCAAGTTTTTACAGAATCCGAAGCGCTGACACGTTCTCAAGGACAGGAAAAAGGGCCAAGGAAATGCTTATTGCTGTGAGCAAGTAGCACACAATGATGTAACAGCTAACGGAGAGTTGTGGTGATTGGGGACAAGAAAATCCTCCCCCGGATTCTTGGGAAATCAGCAGGTTATAAAATGGAATAAACAAGAACCTTCCTAACAATCATGGGATTTCTCAACAGGAATTTTGCTTCCTGTAGAGCTGTGTGGTACATCCTTATATGGATTAGTGGTGAGCTGCATTGCACCACGTGCTGTGGGCCAGTGGCCTTTTGAGTGTCATGACAGGAACCCATCCTGTGAAAAGCGAACACGGCCAGGACAAAAGAGCACGGGGAAAAATAGTTTTAATTCCATTAGATTTTAATTACTTTTTTTCCCCTTCTGTTCAATGGTGTCCGATTCTTGGAAACTGACTGGACTAGGCCCTTGCAATTCATTTGGCAAGGCTTTTCAGAAGTGGTTTGCCATTGCCTCTTTCCTAGGGCTGAGAGAAAGAGACCGGCCCAAAGTCACCCAGCTGCAGTGGTGGTTGCTCCCGGTTCTGTCCGGTTCTTGCGAACCGGTAGTAAAAGCGGCGGGAGGCTCCGCCCACCTACCCAGACGTCATCATGGACGATCTGCGCATGCGCACACGTGCTCACGTTGCGAACCAGTAGTAAAGGTAAGTAGAACCCACCCCTGCCTAGCTGATTTTTCATGGAACTAGAACTCAGTGTCTCCCAGTTTCTAGCCTGATTCCTTAACCTCCACACCAAACTGGCTCTCTTTTAATTAACTAAAATACTGTACATTTAGTGTGACAACTCCCAAATCTTTAAAATTTGAAAGCAGCTTCCAAGCACTCAGAAAGAGTTTCTGGAATACGGGATTGCCAGCCTGGGATGCGAGGTTGGATATATAACTGACCCCATAAGCTGAGCTGTTAGGCCTTTCTATCTGTTGCAATTTGATTCCAGTTACACAACACAAACAAAGACAGACTTCGGAATGTGCTACTTTTAGAATCCTGGCATTGTTATGTTTATCTGATTCGGCTGGTTTTCATGTAGCTTATTTTTCAAAGTCGAAGTTCTCACTGCTCTTATTTTATTTTTACCATCGTCCAGCATTAAGTCAGTAAGTTCTAGGGATCGGGAAGGAAAATAAACACTATAAAATAAGATGGCATTGGTAGGAACTCTTGAAAGAATCAAAACACATCCAATGCAGAGGGGCCAAAATAGGCAACTACAAGCATTTTGTGATGGACTTAAAAGTTAATGGATTTAAGTTATGAGCCGTGGTGGCGCAGTGGTTAGAGTGCAGTACTGCAGGCTACTTGTGCCGGCTGCCTGCAATTTGCCAGTTCAAATCTCACCAGGCTCAAGGTTGGACTCAGTCTTCCATCCTTCCGAGGTGGATAAAATGAGAACCCAGATTGTTGGGGGCAATAGGCTGACTCTGTAAACCGCTTAGAGAGGGCTGTAAAGCACTGTAAAGCGGTATATAAGTCTAAGTGCTATTGCTATTAATAAAAGTATAAGAAATAATGGCCGTGCCCATCTTGCTTAAATTCTTCTGTGTCAGGCTTTCATCCCAAGAGGGCAGTCCAGCTAAAACTTTGTCAATCTTGTGCTTCGATTTGGGGACCCCAGATATCTAACTCAACCAACCAAAGGCATTCTCTAAAGAAGATATCCTATTTTTAAAAAATGCCACATACGGTCACCCTGATCAGCCATACCATATCCCATCTCCCAGATTCTATTCCCCTTTAATTACTATTTCTAACCCCTCCCCATTTCCGCATCGCACTATAAATCAGCAAGCATTCAATACTTTCTAGGCATTCTCAATTGTCCCACATGGAAATCGAAGAATCATTCCCAAAGATCCCAAAGGATCTCTCTGTCAGACACTCACATATCGTCATATCGTCACCGCTATCGGCTCGAGAGAACCGGGCCGAACCGGAAGGATCCCACCACTGATGCAAGGGCAATGCATTGTTGCAAATCCAGAGGGAAAAGGGCACTTTGGGCTGTACACCAGCTTGAACGTGGCCCCTGATGGCAACTCTTTAAAATAGCCATGATTTCCCCTGAGTGCCCTCCGCAAAACCCTGAGAAAAGACACACCCTACATTTGCACCTCCATGTGCTCTAAACCAGGGGTCTCCAACCTTGGCCACTTGAAGACTTGTGGACTTCAACTCCCAGAGTTCCTCAGCCAGCAAAGCTGGCAAAGCAAAGCTGTCTGAGGAACTCTGGGAGTTGAAGTCCACAAGTCTTAAAGTGGTCAAGGGTTGGAAACCCCTGCTCTAAACAATCTCTAAACAAGTAACGGTCCACATTCAGAAAAGAAGCTTGAGCAAACTGAAGCAAGGATGGCTGAGCTATAACTCATACAAAAAGGCAGACGTTGAGTAAGATGTTCAGAGGAAACCACTGACATTTATGTACATGTGGATGTATTTATTAGTCGGAGCACAATGGGAGAGAATTTGAAGCCAAGTCATTTTTTTTTTCTTCTATAGGCACCCTGATTGGGGAAATATAAGCCAAGTCATTTTTTTAGGGCTGCTTTTCTTCAACCTTTTTCTTTCTCTGGGGTTTTTTTTTTTTCCGTCGCTCTTTCGTTTTTGTTTTCTTTTTAAATGATCACGTCCGTTTATCCTTTCGATAATGACAAATAGTCGGCATGTTAATATTATGTTCAGGGTTTTATAAAGTTCCCCATGGAGGTTTTTTTTTTTTTTTAAGATGATTGAATGAACTTTGTTCGACACCATCAATGAATTAATGAAAATCATGAACTTCAAATTTCATGACAATTGTAAACTTCCTTTCTGTTTACTATTTTGTTTTCTTTATCCGCTGTGTTTATTTTTATTTTTCTTCTTTTGGTAGTTATTTATTCTTTTTAATGTTTCAGTAAATAAATCAAAAAGGAAAAAAAACATATCTAGTGCTAAAACTAGAGCCCAATCCAAATCTGTTTCCAATATGCCCTGCCATTAAAACTGAAACAAATATGTACTGTATCAGAGATATAACAAGATCCATGGATTAATTCCTTCTGGCTCTTAATATAATTGTGGGGAAATTCCAGACTATCCATGGGAATATAGGAAGGATCCAAATATCTAGAGATGAATCAAGGGTTACTGAGATGTCAACTGTGGGACAAATCCTTTTACTACTATTCAGTTCTGTCCCCGTTCCAAGCACAGTGCAAGATTTAACATTTAAGGAGAGAAAAATCAGCAGTTTGCAGAAGAGTTCTGAATGAAAATTAACCAACTGTTGAGTTTGAGGCACAAACGAAGATGAACAGATTGTTGGAAAAGGCAAATATCTTCCCTTCCCTTTGTGGTACACAGAGATCTTGCTGCCCCAGCCCTTTTTAACTGTTCTGTGAAATTGTTGTAATTCATATTGTTGTCAAAGTTATGTTGCAGATGGAACATAAGGTATGCAAATCTAATGGATGAAATTGCAGAGTATAAAAAATAATGTTGATGTACATGGATGTACATAAACACCGCCGTCAAACGCAGGGTAGATATGCCAAATCAGCAAAGCATCCAGACTCCGGGGCATGAAATGGATGCTGATTGGGTAATTTCTATCTAATGGGAGTTGTACAGACACATCCTAAGTATCTCTGATATACACACATGAACTGCATTTAATCTCTCCTAGGGCAAGGGGAACCACGCTAATAGAGAAGTTGAGAAATTTATAGCGTTCAATCAGTCAGATGCATACAAGCCCATACAGGTCGTCCTCGACATACGTCCATAATAGAGCCCAAAATTTTTGTTGCTAAGTGAGACATCTGTTACGTGAAACAGGTCCTGTTTTATGACCGTTTCTGCTACAGTTGTTAAGTGAATCACTATAGTTTTTAAATTAGTGACACGGTTGTTAAGTGAATCTGGCTTCCCCCATTGACTTTGCTTGTCAGAAGGTCACAACAGGTGATTCCATGACCCCCGGGACACTGCAACCGTCATAAATATGAGTCCGAATTTTGATCACATGACCACAGGGATGCTGCAAGAGTTGTAAGTGTGAAAAGTGGTCATATAACTCACTTTTTTCCACTGCTGTTGTAACTTTGAACGGTCATTAAATGAACCGTTGTTAAGTCGGGGACTACCTGTATAGGTGATTAACTCTGATTATTATCAGAAAGGATGGTAGGATGGTTGTCTTGTTTAAAAGACAGCTTCTGGCCCCAGAAAAGGATAATTTCCCCCTTTTTACCATGTTTCCCCAAAAATAAAACCCTGTCTTATGTTTTTTTGAACCCCAAAATAAGCGCTTGGCCTTATTTTCAGGGAGGTCTTATTATTTTGGGGCACGTGGAGCAAGATACGGCTCCTCTTGCTGTCTTACCTGATTTCCAGCTCTGTGTTTAAATATTTTCAGGGAGGGCTTATCTTTGGGGGGCGGCTTATTTTAGCACATGCGCTCAAAAGCTCGATTGGGCTTATTATCAGGGGATGTCTTATTTTCGGGGAAACAGGGTATATAAACAATCCTCTTCCACCTTAATTTAACAATGCAGTTATTTCAGAAGAAAAGGATGTCACACTTACTGGCATTACTGTGCAATTCCAGGAGGAAACGGTCACAAGATCATTGACGCAGCTTTTCTGGTTTAGCATCTCAGATGCGCTCAAGTTACTTTTGGTCCTTCTCGAGTCTATTTCAGGAGTATTCCAAGAATTCGACCCGGCACTCGCCCTTCTGGAATTCTGCTCAATCGCGTAGATGCGTGCTGTGGTCCCTTCCGGTTTAGAAGGGTCAGTAGATGACCTACATGGAGTCCGAGGATTTACATGGTCAACCTCTTTGGCTAGAGAGTCTTCCAAAGAACGCAATCCTCGCCTTGTCCGCCATGAGCTTCTTACTGTGACGTGCTTGGCCTCGGATGAGTTTGTCGCCAGATTGCTGTGACTCTTCCAGCTGACTGTCTCCATGGGCGGTTCGCTGTTTCTTTCGGTGGCGTCCGAAGGCCTTATTGTAATACTACTTTTGGAAATGACCGTTTCTACTCTGCTTCTCAGAACAGAGTCTCCGTTTTTATCGGTATCTGGTAACTTTAAGGTTATGCTGCTCTTGGTAAGTGAGAAGTCATTAGGAACGCTGGTTGCATCTGCTCCTGGGGACAGTTGGCTTGGAATGGCTTGAAGGGTTGCATGCAGCTGTTCCTTTGTAGGGTCCATGAGGCTGCTCCTTGGAGTCATTGGCTCAGATGGGTAAATGGTGATGCTACTGGTCATTTTATGTGCTACTGTCTTACAGGTGGGGGGCTGTTTTTCACAGGGGGTTTCCAGACCGGAACCCACACCACCCATGACTTCCTTCACGTCTTTCTCCACAATTGCAGGTTTGATGATGGCTTTGGAGCGTAGAGCTTCCCGTGGACTAAATGGCCGTCGGGATTTCAAGCCTGACATCGCACCGGCTGTTGTCATTTTGGATAGTCGACTGAGGTCTTCTTCGCTGCTGGCATGTCTATCGTTTTCAAAGGAAGACGTATGAACGGATCCCCGGGAGGTGGTGAATTCCCGGGAAGCGTTCTCTTTTCTTATTCCTAAATCTAAAGTAGCGGAGAGGTTTCCGATTTTGCTTGTCCCTTCCTCAATGCCGGATTTCTCGATCCGGCTGGGATTGGCAGCTTTGGACCGTGTTGCTTTTAGGTCCAAATTGTTGCAGTTTACAGTCGAGAAAAAAGTTTGGTCTGTTTCCCCTTTTTGAGGAATTGGATGATTCTGCGAAGTATCTTCTTGGCTTTTCGGAACGAGCCAAGGCTTCGATAAAAGAGAAGGTTTTGTCGTTTCAAGTGGAAGGTCCACGGGCTCTCTATTTTGGAAGAGGACTGCCTTTTGAGAGTCCTCTTCCAAGGGCTGCCTGCGAGCTGAAAACGTAGTTTCCGTCTTCAAGCTCACCGACTCAGAAGTTGAGGTTTCTCCTGAGGGATGCTGCCCATAGGACAAAGCAGCACCATTGGGTGGCCCACCGTTAGCTTTGGAGGTGCGAGTCTCCGCTGTGAGAACCAGCGATTCTGCGGCATGCATCCTTAGTCCCTTTTCAGAAGAAGGCCCTGTGAATTCTGGTTTGCTGGGCTGGTCTTCAAGTTCATCAGGTTTAACGTGATGAGCATCGTTCAGTGGTTGGGGTCCTTTTTCAACTCTATTCTTTGTGGTATTTTCGTGCTTGGGTTTTGGAGAGGCCTTCCAAGATTTATGCTCCTGGGCTGCAGGTGGATAACGGCTAAGCACTGAAGGCTGTTCCCTAGACTTCTTCACTTCAGTGGCAGAGGTGCCGTTGTCTTTTGGTAGAGAACTGTTCACGCCTAAGGTGGATTTGTCTTCTACCCGTTTAGCATCAGTTGATAAAGAGTCTAATACAGTATATGTGCCAGATGTTTTGGCAGCCCTTCTGCTGTTCATATTAGGGCTTGTAACTCGCTTGCTACTTTGGCCGTAACTTTCATTATTCAATTCTCGATTGCGTAGCCTCTCCCGCCGGTGTTGAGGTGAAAGTTCCCGTGACTTATGTTTAGAAACCGCTGACTCGGTTGTAACCATTCGATGCTTGGGCCGGTCATGCTTAACTCGGCTGGGCATGTTCACTTCCTCCATCTCTGCTTCACCATTCTCCAGCTCTTTCTGCTTTTTCATCTCTGTTTTTATTTCTTCCAGCTGGCCCACGAGGATCTTATTCTTATTCTGTTCGCTCAAGTAGTTGTCATGGAGGTCATTGTTTTTGGCTCTTAGGGTTTTCAGCTCCTCTTCTAAAGACTCGAAATGTTTCATTTGGGTCTTCAGCTTCTCAATTTCTTGATTGAGGTCCCTCACTTTGTTGTCTTCTTGGTTTTTATTCTTCTGGTTTTCCGATTTGTTCCGAGTTTCGTTTTCCACATGTTTTAGGTAGTCCAAGCTAGCTTTTCTCCTGGTTTCTTTTGAGGATAGTGCTGAAGTTGTCAAGTCAACCTCAATCCTCAGGTCATTTCTATCAATTATACTGTTGGATGATCTCTCCAAGAGGTTTGATGTATTGCGCGTTTGGTCAGCCCGATTGAATTTATTATTCTGTTCCAGCTTTAGGGTGAGCTCTTGTATCAGCTTTTCACTCTGCTTCTCCTTTTCAGTGAAATGTTTTCTTTCGTTGACAAAAATGAGGGCTAAAGATTTCAATTTGTCCAGTTCACTCACTAAGCTTTGCTCTGTTTTATCCAGCCGGTCTTCTGACTGTTCCAGTTCTTTCACTTTCGCCCGAAGAATTTCCAATTCTGTCGAAATCTTCTTGGTCAGGTTTTTCTCCTCATTGAGGCTGAGGCAAAGCTGAGTACAGTCGTTCTTACTCCGACCAAAAGCCTCCTCCAGTTTCTCCAGCTCAGCCATTCGCTTCTGGAGCCTCTCGATTTCAGATTTCAGTTCTCGGGTGAGGCTCTCCTCTTCTTCAAGTTTGGTCTTCATCAGGTGGCAGAGCTCCTCTGCCTTTCGGATCTCCTCGTCCTTGCCTTCTATTTTCAAAACTCTCTTTCTCAAGGTTTCCACATCAGCCAACATGCTGGAGTTGCTGCCTTCCGCCTGGATCACTTTATCCTGCAAGTCTAATAACTCATCCTCTGCTTTCTGGAGATTTCTTGTTGCTTCTTCTAACTCATCAAGGCGGCGGCTGAGACTCTGAAGTTTGAAGCGCAAATGCCGATTGGAGGTCTCTTTGTAAGACGAGTAGTCGGCCATGTTTGCCGCTCAGTTTATTTCCCTTTCCTAGGTCTCAAATGAAATTTGATGGTTGGTTGGTTCTTCTCCTTGATTTCATAAGGCTTCGTAGAGAATCAGCACCTTAAAAAATAAGCAAAAGCAAAAAGTCAATACAAAGATTGTGACTTATTTTGTTTTTTCTCTTCAAGTTCCATGATTGAGTTTGCTCTAATTGGAAGGACAGTAGCTCATCAATGGTCTCAGGAGGACAATTCATTACATTTCTAAGATACGACTGACAAAAGCTAAATCTAGCCGTCAACTTGATGGCCTTAAGGCAGGGATCTCCAACCTTGGCACTTTTAAGATTTGTGGACTTCCAATTCCCAGAATTCCTCAGCCAGTTGGGAATGGAAGTCTACAACAATTGCTACCAACCTGCCTTCCATTGAGGACCTGTATACTGCACGAGTCAAAAAGAGGGCTGTGAAAATATTTACAGACCCCTCGCATCCTGGACATAAACTGTTTCAACTCCTACCCTCAAAACAACGTTATAGAGCACTGCACGCCAGAACAACTAGACACAAGAACAGTTTTTTCCCGAACGCCATCACTCTGCTAAACAAATAATTCCCTTAACACTGTCAAACTATTCACTAAGTCTGCATTACTAGTACTATTAATCTTCTCATCGTACCTTATGATTCTTGATGAATGTATTTTTTCTTTTATGTACTCTGAGAGCGTATGCACCAAGACAAATCGTTGTGTGTCCAATCACACTTGGCACACAATTTTTTTAAAAAATTCTATTCAAATCATAAAGTTATCAATGTTGGAAACCCCTGCCTGAAGGCACACCTTAAACAAAAATACTAACAGTTGGAATATCTCCAAACCCATATAAGTTCCAAATTTTACAGAAGAAATAGCAGAGATAATTTTTAGAAATGGTGTGTGAAGAACAGAAAAAGGCGTTCTCCACCAGCACTACCACCCAAAACTGTACCAATATTTAACAACTAGAAAATACTTTCTTTGGGCATTCAATTCATTGCTCAAATTATAAATCGGTACAAAATATATATAACATACCAGTTATTTAAAGAGCCATAGCACCAGGGGTGAAATTCGACCGGTTTGGACCGCCTCTGGCGAACCGGTAGGGACGATTTGAATCAGTTCGCTGAACCAGTAAAAACTATCCGATTGGCCCTGCCCACACCCGCCCGCTTGCTGCTCACCCCTTCCGGCTGCTCAACGCATTTAACGTTAAATGCTGCAGCAGCGAATCCGAACTTTTCTCCCTCCCATTCACAGCGGAGCTGCTGCAGCCTGTCCCTTTAAGGTACTTCAACCCCTGGGAGGGAGGGGGCCAGTGGGGGACTATAAAGGGAGCAGCAGCTCCACTGTGAATGGAGGGAGAAAAGTTCGGATTCTCTCTGCTACAGCATTCACTATGAACCCTTCTGGTGCTCATACACACAATTTTTCCTACCGGGTTCTGTGGGCGTGGCTTGGTGGGTGGGTGTGACTGAGTGGGCGTGGGTGTGACATTGGGTTGGCCACGTCCACTCAGTCACAGGACACCCCACCAAGCCACGCCCACAGAACCAGTAGAGAAAAAAATTGAATGTCACCACTGCATAGTACTATATATTTCTCCCTAAGCTTGGGCCCAATTCTCAGAGACCTACCAAAAGGTGCTATCAAACTGTCATTTGCAATACTGTGAGCGGAGAAGATTATGAAAGACACAACTGCAGAATACTCGCTATAGCTGTACATAGCTAATAAGTACATGACAAGGGCCCTAGTCTCCTCCATCAATGGGGAAAAGCTCTCCTCTTCGGAACGTAGCTATGGTGCTCCAAAGCAGACAATGTGATGCATTGTGGAACAGTGTCCTTTGAGCGCATACCAGGGAAATCCCAGAGGCTTTCCGTATGCAACTCCATCATGGATTGACTATATAAATAGTTTACCTTTGAACATGTAAATAGAGCTAAATAGTTTTATATTCGCTCGTTGAGAATGTAATTGCAATGTGCTTTTTTAACATTTTCACCATAGGTTAAATAAATAAATGGAGTTAGCTTTGATTACTGTGATATTAAATGAAATTAGACCCAGTTTTTTTTGTGGCCCCATCCATTTTTTGGCATGGGTCCTGTGACCCACTACACAGAGTCCCAATATGGCTCCTGGCATAACCAAACAGAAGCCCAACTACTGTATTTTTTCGGAGTATAAGACACACCTTTTTCCCCCCCAAAAGGAGGGTGAAAATCTGGGTGCGTCTTATACTCCGAATGTAGCCCTGGAGCATCAGAAACGAAGCTTCAAAAAAGAAGCCCCCAAAGCTTCAGAGGCTTTTTTTTCTGAAGCTCTGTTTCGGAGGTTTTTAGAGGCAGAAAAAAAAAGTTTTTTTCTGAAATAGAGGTTCAGAGGTTTCAGAGGCAGAAAAAAAAGCAAAAAAAAAAAAAGCAAGACACAGAGCTCACAACCAAGGAACCTGTTGCTAAAATTCACCCCTGGGAACAGCTGATTGGGGGTATTCCAGGAGGCCGATCCACCTGCCAATCAGCTTTTTTCTTATTTTCCTCCCCAAAAATTAAGGTGCATTTTATACTCCGAAAAATATAGTAATTTACTCTGCAGCCACTGAGGTAGCATAGACACCTTACTGTGTACCAATTTATTATGTTCCAACATAAAATCCACAATGCGCATGAAGGTTCAGTGGGCCAGCATACTGTGAGACCTCCTTGGACATGACTTACGTCATCCGTGTTGTACACTGAGCAACAATGGCAAAAAACAAAGGTCATATTAAAGCAGGGCAGGCTGTTTCCTTATAGTCCAAGACATGGCTTGCTTTCCGTTGCCTCTTGCCATGTCCAGCTGGAATTTCAAGAGACAACAGGGGGACGTGTGCACCCCATTTGGGAGAAAAAACCCCTAAAGCAGCCTGTATTCTCGGAGCACAAACTTTGTAGGGGTGAGAAAATGGTACCCTGCTATAACCCAAAGACAGAAATGATGGCGTAGTGACCCTAAGAGGGTCAAGGATGAAAACGAAAAAAAAAAAAAATCAAGTTGATATCATCACACACTTAAACGAGCCAAAAATATCCTCCTGTATCCTCTTCTTCTTTTTTTTTTTTTTAATTTGATTTATATGCCGCCCTTCTCCGGAGACTCAGGGCGGCTTACAATGCGTTAAGCAATAGCCTTCATACTTTTGTATATTTATACAAAGTCAGCTTATTGCCCCCACAAACTGAGTCCTCATTTTACCTACCTTAGAAAGGATGGAAGGCTGAGTCAACCTTGAGCCTGGTGAGATTCGAACTTACAGTAATTGCAGACAGCTTCCTTGGGAAGCCTCTCCCTCTTCAGTTGAATCCTGATGCCATCTGGTTGCAAGGGAAAGCTCTTTATACCCCAAACCCAACCTCTTGTGATATGAATCGCTCACAGTCCTATTAGACGGCTCCCACCCAACAGATGTCCTTTCCCAGAGAGTTAGTTCACTTCCTTTTCCTTTCCTACTGCTGAATTACTCAGCCTTGTAAAAAAAATGGGCAAAAGAGCATTTTGTAGATTTGAGACAAGGAGTCCAACATGATTTGGTATCTCCGACAGGGGCTGCCCACAAAGAAGAGGCAGTCAAGCTATTCTCCAAAGCACCTGAAGGCAGGACAAGAAGCAATGGGTGGAAACTAATCAAGGAGAGAAGCAACTTAGAACTAAGGAAACATTTTCTGACAGTTAGAACAATTAATCAGTGGAACAACTTGCCTCTAGAAACACTGTTCTAGATCTTCCTCATTCCATCTAGGTCTTCCTCACTATTGTGCAAAATTATCCTTCTTGGGCAAGAACTTTTTTTTTCTTGGCTTCTTTTTGATCAGCTGTTTCCACAGCTTTCTTTGCAGCCTTAGAAGGACCAGAAAATTGCACTAAAATACAAATCGTCATGCCCCACCCATTCAAGTGATGGATTCTCCATTTTCCCCACTAACTGCATTCCAATGGCAGGGTTCCAATTGTTGCAGAAAATTTAGGGTTGAAAAGGGAACAGGGGTCCTTTTATCATAAATATTTATATGTTGCCTTCGTGTGGAGAAAAATATTTAACCCAGAAATATTCAAAATAAAAAGGAGGGCATGGAGATGATGAAAGCTCAGAGGGCAGGAACACTGTAAACAGCCTTTCCCCGTTCCCTTTTTTTAGTTTTATTTTTCCACTGCTTTTTAACATTCTTTTTTTATTGGGACAAACCAAACATCAACAAAAAATTCAAGATAAAAAGGAAAAAAGGAGTTGTTAAAAACAAAAGGTGGGGGGGGGACAAGGACTAAAAGCAAACACTGGAGGGGGAAAACACAGCTGTGGGTATATGGGAACATACGAACGCACATTAAGGAGACACACAAAAAATTAAACATCTGCATCTAATATTTCTATCTGGAAAGACCCTGGCACAGATGGAGTTTATCTACTAGAACGACATTATTGCAAATAGTAGATGATTTTTCTTTCCATTCCTGAGATGGTATTGCTGCTTTTAAAACCAAAATGATAGCTGAAGGTCAACCTGACTTTGCCTCTGGAGTGTTATTTAGCAGCTAAGACCATGGCCACTCCAGATGTTTTCTTCCCTTTTTAAAGGGCAGGCTTTCCTGTCAATCAGAAAGGAATAGGGTTTTTTTTTTCCCTCTCTCTCTCTATAAACAGCAACCACGAAAGGTAGCTTTGGACTAAGTTAAATTAAAAATGTAAAATGGCCTCTCCCAGCTCCTTAGACCAGGAAGACTCAACATCAGATGTCCTCCAGATGTTTTGGATGACACTTCCTCCAATGCTTTGCCATAAACTATGCTGGGTTGGAGCCAATGGGGACTTCAGTCAAAAACATCTGGAAAATACCAGGTGACCTTAGAATAGTCTTCCTTACCCTGATGCTTGGAAGGTACTTCTGTAGTTTACTGAAATGTCTTTGTATTGCAAAAATGAGAAGATGGAGCAGTGAGAGACAGTTTGGTCTAGTGGTTGAGGCGCCAGACTACCGTGTTTCCTCCAAAATAAGACCGGGTCTTATATTAATTTTTGCTCCAAAAGACGCATTGTGGCTTATTTTCCGGTTAGGTCTTATTTTGGGGGAAATACAGTACTAAACGCTTTTGTCTGCTGACGATCTTAACTGGGGCTTATTTTAGGGGTAGGGCTTATAATTACAAGCATCCTGAAAAATCATGCTAGGGCTTATTTTCCAGTTGGGTCTTATTTTCAGGGAAACAGAATAGAAACCAGGAGACTGTGAATTCTAGTCCCGCCTTAGGCATGAAAAAGCCAATTGGATGTCTTTGGACTAGTCACTCTCTGTAAGCCGAACCCAACTCACATGGTGGTTTGTTGTGGGGAAAGTAAGAAGAGGAAGGTGTGTTAGTTCCCTGCCGAGTTATTTGTAAATAATCAGGTGGCACACAAATAAATAAATGACTTTCTATATGGCCTAGATCAGGGTCGGCAACCTTAAACACACAAAGAGCCATTTGGACCTGTTTCCCAAAGAAAACACTGGGAGCCACAAAACCCTTCCCGTGCCTGACTATTTCCTGAGCGGCCACAAAACTTTATTAGTCCAATTTATTTATTAGTCCAATTTATATGCCGCCCTTCTCCGTAGACTCTGGGCAGCTTACAATGCATTATAACAATAGTCTGCATACTGTTATGTATATACCTGCTTATTAGGGCTTTCGGCCCCCCCTAAGCAGTGTTGTTCTATACAAAGCTGGCTTATTGCCCCCACAATCCGGGTCCTCAATTTACCTACCTCGAAAGGATGGAAGGCTGAGTCAACCTTGAGCCTAGTGAGATTTGAACTCGCACTAATTGCAGGCAGCTGGCAGCTAAGTGCTAGCATTTAACAGCACTAGCTGTTGTAGTTGAATTAAACGTTCTGTTTTCTTCTGAAACTTTTCTTTTCTTGGATTTATCCATGGTTGGCCTACCGGGAGTTGAAAAGCTTAATAAATCGTGTGCCGGCAGGTGTCGCACATTGGCAGTTGTGACGCATATTTTGAGCAAGAGGGAGCCGCAGCAGAGGGATGAAAGAGCCACATGCAGCTCCAGAGTCGCGGGTTGCTGACCCCTGGCCTAGATGGGTGTTTTTCAAACTTTGCAAATTGAAGATGTGTGGACTCCCAGATTTCCATACTTTTCAAAATTGCCTCCTTTGAAAAACATTGCTCTAGGATTTAATAATATGCTAAAGGTTGAGCTAAATCTGTATTAATTATGTGAGCTTTCTTCTTTAATTTTTGTTCATTTTAATTGCTATTGTGTATTTAAACTTTTCTGGTTGTATTATCACGGTATTGTTTAAGATAGATGATAGATAGATGATAGACAGATGATAGATAGAGAGGGAGAGAGACAGACAGACAGACAGACAGAGAGAGATAGAGATGTAGATAAAGATATATAGATATAAAATCAGAAAAGAAAAATCCAAACTCCAGACATTACACTTTTATAGGTCAATCAATGGTTGTATTAGTTACAAACTTTCTAGTGCCTTGAAAGACTTCTTCATGATAGTTTTGATTTAATTATGTTGCTTTGCTGAGTATTCTTCTAGTCCTCAAACTTATCACCCTGAATAAGAGAGTAGAGAATTTTAGGAATGTAGACATATGCAAAACTAAAGCTCCTGGGTGTTTCTGCTCTCATCACTTCCCAATTCTCTGTCCAGTAGCTTTGTTTCTCATACACTTAGCTAAATTCAATAGCTTCTGCTGACAGCATTAAGCACACAGGTTTATTAAGATTCGAGCAAATTTAGAATTCCTGATGATTTGCTGACCTTCTAAGCTCAGGGAAGCAAAACAAAGCAAATAGAAAAATAGAAAAACCATTAACACACTATGCAGATGATGTGTTCTGCTGCAGGAAGAAATTATCTTGTTTCAGCATGTCAACGTAGGCAAGAAGAATAAGGAACAGAAAAGGGGAGGGAACATTAGAGATAAAAGCTTTCTTCTTTCTATTCTACTAGTAGTAAATAAAGTTTTTATTAACCCACACATACAAATGCAGAGGACTAGAAACATGTTTCTACAGACTCTTCCTTGTGATCATTTCTTTGTTTATCTGCCTCTCTTTCACCAGTTCAAAGACTCCAAATGTCTGGAACAGGCCATATAAGGCACAGTCGTGGCCTCATGTTACCTTTGCAATGAAAAATAGCATGGATGCTACCTAAGCAATAGATAGTGAGTTGTGGTGGCGCAGTGCTTAGAGTGCAGTACTGCAGGCTATTTCTGCTGACTGCCTGCAATTTGGCAATTCAAATCTCACCAGCTCAAGGTTGACTCAGCTTTCCATCCTTCCGAGGTGGGTAAAATGAGGACCCAGATTGTTGGGGGCCATAGGCTGTGTAAACCACTTAGAGAGGGCTCTAAAGCACTGTGAAGCGGTATATAAGTGCTATTGCTATTGCTAAGCAGAGGGAAAAACACATCAGAAAGGCTCAAAATACTCACATTAAGCTCCTTATGTCACTTTAGATTCCAAGAAAACAACATCTTTGTATGCCATTTTTATTGAAACTCTTAAACAAGATTAAAAGGAAATACAAACGAATATAAAGTAACGAAGAAAAAAGAAATAAAAAAGCAAAAAGTGATCAAAAAGAAAAAAAAAGTTGAAGCAAAATAGAAAAGAAAAAGATATAAAGGAGTTAGGCTTCTAATATTCTTCACAATTAAAAGCAGAAATATATTTTAACTTCTCTCTCAAAAGTTACAACTCATTACTCTTGTTTCCATACCCTATCCTCTCTAATCCTCAGAACCATATATCAAAAGTTCTTTTTTTCCCTTTCATTTTTATACCGAAAGACCATAAGAGGCTTCCAAGCGCCAATAAATGTTAAGTAATATATTTTCCTCTAATCAATTTATCCATTTCAGCGAAGCCTGACAAGTTCATCAACCATTCCTCCATAGCGGGCAGTGCTGAATCTTTCCGCAGAGAAAAATGACAATTTCATCGCCACCAGTGGTCATTAGTCAAGTGCAACCCAGAGAGGAAAGAAAGGAAAAATTCTGGCCTCTGAAAAAATGCTGACCAATCAAACTGTGAGCCAGCTCAGTCTGTGGCGGATAAATCCGTGCAAGAAGTCAGCCTGAAATGAACTCTTACAGAGCCGGGTCTGTTTAGGTCACTAAGTGCAGATCTGGGGCAAATAGAAGATTGGTCACTAACCAGCATACCAAGAAATGTTAGTCACTAAGCAGCATAACAAAAGCAGGATGGTCATTAACTAGCATACCAAGAGAAGGTTGGTCACTAACCAGCATACCAAGAGAAGGTTGGTCATTAACCAGCATACTAAGAGAAGGACGGTTATTAACCAGCATACCAAGAGAAGGTAATCTCTAACCAGCATACCAAGAGAAGGTGATCTCTAACCAGCATACCAAGAGAAGGTAATCTCTAACCAGCATACCAAGAGAAGGTTGGTCACTAACCAGCATGCCAAGAGAAGGTTGGTCACTAAGCAGCATACCAAGAGAAGGTTGGTCGCTAAGCAGCATACCAAGAGAAGGATGGTCATTAACCAGCATGCCAATAGAAGGTTGGTCACTAACCAGCATACCAAGAGAAGGTTGGTCATTAAACAGCATAACAAGATTTTTAATGCAAAGCAAGGAAGAGAGAATTATCACCTGGATTTATATATTCCAATAGAAATAGGGTGATTTACACGTTAGTCCTTTCCCAGAGTCTTTGAATGAGACACAATCAACTTTTTTGTTATACAGTAAAGAATTTCCATCCAGGCCTTGCTAGGAAGCAACCACAACACACACGGTGCCCCCCACTCCCAACCCCTCCAATCGTCGCAGCATGATACCATGGTCGATGGTATCAAAAGCCGCTGAGAGATCTAATAGGACCAGGACAGAGGAGCAACCCCTGTCCTGAGCCCTCCAGAGATCGTCAACCAATGCGACCAATGCCGTTTCCGTGCTGTGCCCTGGCCTGAAGCCCGACTGGAACGGATCTAGATAATCGGCTTCATCCAGGTACTGGGGAAGTTGTCGCGCCACCACACTCTCAACAACCTTCGCCACAAAGCGAAGGTTGGAGACAGGGCGATAATTGGCTAATACAGCCGGGTCCAGGGAAGGCTTCTTGAGGAGAGGCTTCAGTAGCATCCTCACAGGATTATGGGTTACCCAGTCCTGCTCCTCTTCTGTCTCCCACTAGGCTGGCTGATTGATTTGTGTCAAAGGCCCTGCCCTCGCCTACCAAGCTCATTGCTGAATGCAGGTTGTAGCTGAGATGAAATATCAATAATGTTCCGTTTATAGACATTTATATCCACGCTAATAAAATGCAGGCTGAAATTAGCCAAGCCTTTCTGGAGAGTAACCGTTTATGCCATCAAGCTGCTTTTTCAATTTTATTGCTGAATTAGCCTGTTAATATTAATAAAACACAAACCGGATAGCCCCAGGGAAACCGAGAAGGTTAACTCTTTCATTTCCATATTGCAAAACAAACATGCACTTCTCTTTTTAAATCTGCCTTGAATTCATCTGGCTTTGGAGGGAGGGGCTGCAGACGGCTCCCCCAACCTCCTTGTTTAAAGCATCAGGACACGACCAGGTTTGTTTCCTTTTAACAAGAGGAAAAGCAACATGGGTATCAGGCACAAATAACCAGGAACACTTGCTGGGTTTCAAAGCACTAAAGCAAGGGTGTCCAATCTTGGCAATTTTAGGACTTGTGGACTCCAACTCCCAGAATTCCTCAGCTAGCAATTAATTAATAGTCAATTAATAGCCAAAACTAAATTGGAGCTAGATAAGTGTCAATGGAATGCATGGGGGGGCTGGACTTGTGTTTCTTGTGGCTGCACAATGATTCCAAGCAGATGACGTGTTTAACTCCGCCTTCCAGCTCAGCCTACTCATCTCCTACAATGGGTGTGTGAAACCTTCACTAGGTTTAAGTCCCCTCTTTTTTTTTTTTTTGAAAAGAAATCAATGTCCCCAGTTTTCCTGCCCCAAACCTCCAGATGGCTGCTAAATGTTTCTTTTGCTCCCCATCTTCATTGCTGATGCTGCCACACCCACTTCGCTTCTCAAAAGTGACCCAAAGCCACCTCTTTGATCGGTGAATCTAACCCAAAACCCTGCTGAAATTCTCCCTTAAGGCAGTCCTCAACTTACGCCCACAATGGAACCCAACATTTCTGTTGCTAAAGCAAGGCAGTAGTTAAATGAGCGTTAAGTGACTCGTGCTCCATTTTACGACCTTTCGTGGTTGTTAAGTGAATCTCTGCAGTGAAATCTCGTGGTCATTAAGCAAAATCTGGCTTCCCCCATGGACTTGGCTGGAAAGGTTGCAAATGGTGATCCCGTGGGAACAGTGCAACCGTCATAAATATATGCCAGTTGTCAGGTACCTAAATTTTGATCACATGATCTTGGGGATGCTGTAACAGACAGTAAGAAGTGTGAGAACCGATCGAGTAAGACACTTCAGTGCCATTGTAACTTTGAATGGTCCCTAAAACGAATAGATTCAGAATGGGCTAGGTTGGGGTTGACATCCACTGGCTCAGGACCACGGGTGGGCTTCAAAAATTTTAGCAAGGGGTTCTCTGCCCAGTTGCTGGGTGGGCATGTCCATGGTGGGCATGGCCTAGTCAGCCTCCTGCACCACCGGGGGGGGGGCGTTTTTGGCCTCCCCAGGCTCTGGAAGCTTTCCTTGAGCCTCCGGGAGGGCAATATCACCCCCCCAAGCTCCAGAGGCCCTCCTGAACTTTCGGTAGGCCCGTTTTTTACCCTCCCCGAGCCTCCACGCCCTTACCTATATCCAAAACAGGCCGCGTGGGGACTCCTGGGAGGGGTGGTGTGGGCGGGGCCAGCCAGGAGCGGGATTTGGGGGTTCTCCGAACTGCATAGAATCTTATCTAGAGGTCCTCCCAAACCCCTGTGGACCCCCAGCAGCCCACCCCTGCTCAGGGCCCCTTGTTCTTCTTTGCCCCAGGCGTTTTGTTAAGGCCCAAGATAGGAATTGACTTTGAGTCTAAGGACAACCAGAAGTTATGACCTACAGATTAGGAAATCTTGTTTAGCGGTTAATCAGAAATGTCACCCATTTCTGCTAGGGCGGCTCTGAGTCACCTAGCAAATAGCTTCTTGCGTGAGTCCCCTTGCCTGCCTTTGCATTCCAGGTTGGTGGCAGACTTTAATAATCAGCTCCGTCGAACCTTCCAACCCGTCTTTGCTTTGCACACCCCTCCGGAACCCGGCTGCTTGGCTCACAACACCGCACACTTTGAGTTATTGTTCTTGGATTTCCTCTTGGCATTCAAACTCAACTTAGGAAAACAATGCCAGGGCTCCTGGGTGAGTCAGCTGCAGGAGGCACAACATTCCATGTTGGTCCGGCTCAGGACTCACAAATATGCCAATGGGGACCATTCGGGTTAGCGCACAGGGCTCCCGGCAGCGCCACCCGACGGGAAAGCCGCAAACACTAGCTAGCGCAAAATTTAGCGTTGTGCAGTCAAGTCTTTCATTCGGGGGCGTCAGGATGTGTTCAGTTGGCTTCTCTGGGATGTCGCCAAAGAAATCCATGGAATTTTGGCATCTGGAGCAAAAGTCGGCACTCAGAAACACCCAGTTTTCCTGTTTTGCTTTGTTTCTTTCTTTCTTTTGTTTTTTTAAACTGGCTTGAAGCCTGCGCCATAATCTCTATGCCCAAAGCAAGCTCTGAATTTTATAATTCCTTTCCTCTCCAGCCTCGGAACTATCAGCAGAGTTAAGAATAGTCGCAGACATTTTGAAGCCAAGTGCTGCTTAATATGGTAAGTCCTTTGCTAGGCAGATAGACTACTCCTGCTAAGCGGGTGCTGTATACAAAATCCAAGCCTACAGATCTGTCTGTTTTTTTTCCCCCTTCTCCTGCCAAGGGTACATTCCTGTTTTAGACCCACAAGTGCGATCACTGCAGAACCCTTGCTAACCTCCCGATTTCTTTTGTTTTCCTTCTCAACTTGTGGAAACCACGTCTATTTTGCCCACCATGTTGTAGTCCGTCTTAGGTTGCAAGCAGGCCATTTTTAAAAAAAAAAAAAAAACCCTCCCTCCTCTCAGCCAAGCTCGGTTAAAACATGCAGTTTGAACGGGGCGACAATCTGGATTGAAGCGTTTACAGATCTCGGACAAGGAGCTGTGAACAAAAATGCCGCAGATGCGCATAAAAGGCCCAACGCTTCTCCTATCTAGGTTCAGAAATTCTGGAATGCAGAACAGGAAGTCTCACGCAATCCAGACAGTTCACAAATATGGACAAAAGGGAGACTATCTCATTTTTTTTTTCTATCCACATTCTCCAGAAACTGGTATTGAAGGAATGTTGTCTACAATTCCGGGGGCAATAAACAGCCAGGAGGTTGACTTACCGCTGATAGGCCAGACCTGTACAAATTTGTCCATTCTTTTTTAAAAGCCTCTCTACTGGCATCTATCACCCTGCAAACAATGGAAACAAATTCCATTGTTTAATTTAGCATCATGTAAAGGAGGACTTTCTTGAATCCGTCCTCATTCCCTTTGCTCTTCATTCTGACTGCTGGCCTCAAGTTCTAACATTATGGGAAGCCAAAAAAAAAATGTTTGTTTTTCCACTTTCCCCCATGTTTTGACATACCTCTGTCATGTCTTCTTTTAATTGTCTTCAGTCTAAGCTTAAAAGCCCCAATTGTGGTCATCTTTCTCCATAAAAGATCTGCCTCGTCTCTCTAATCATTTCAGTTGCTTTTTTTTTTTCCTTTTTTTTTTTGCAAACTTTTTAAGCTAGGTGCTCCTCTGCTGAGGAGGATGGGTTTGCAATGGCTAATCCTTAGATGCCTGGTTGAAATTTGCAATCCTAGAAAGTCTTAGAGATCCTTGGTGGCCTCTGAGCTTGGTTGTTTTCTTGCAAATGTTTCATCACTCAAATTAGGTAACATCAAAAATGTTCATGTTTGGGTAATGAAACCAAGGGCCCTTCATTTCACTCCTGAGCTACAAATATTCTCTTTTGTTGGTACCTAGAAAGTCTTCATAAGAACTTTTGCGGGGCAAAATCTCGCCAAGAGCTGAGTTGTATTTGCACAAAATTGGAAAAGTGAAGAGATCTCTACGGATGAAAATGTGATTAAGAAAATATTAGAATGTGCAGAAATGAATAGATTAACACTTGCAATTAAAGGAAAGGAGCTATCATCTGACTATTATAGTATATGGGAGTTATTTTATCACTAGCTAGAGAATAAATATGAAAGTTAGAAATAAAAGTAGAGGAGTGAAATATCGAAAATGTATTACAAAGTCAAACAAGCTAAGAAGAGAAATGTTACAATAGTAGATATGTTACGTATTAGTGTCAATGCAAGAATAGATATAAATAACTGTTATAAATTTTAATGGTTATTGCGCAAAAAAATTGTACTCAGACGGCACACTGTTTAATGAAATATGAAATGTTTGTATTAAAAGAAAATAATTTAAAAAAGAAAAAAGAAAAAAAAAGAAACCCAAACTTTTCCCAACTCGTTCATTGCCTATGACCACATCACTGTCTATATTTGTAAAATATACTCCCCTTCTATGTGTATTTTAATTTGGTCTCTGACCGCAATAAAAAAGCTTACTTACTTACTTACACATCACTGTCCCTTGGTCCAAATACAAAGAAACCATCAACAACAATGACATCACCTTCCTAAGAACACCTAAGCTCCCAGAAGGATGGGCAGGAAAAGAACATGTCCAGAAGACTTGCAGTATAAACCCTGTATGGGTTACCCTGTAAGACTTACTTGATTAAAAACCATGAATTACTTTATCCTATGCAGTGGTTTCTTCCCCTTCATTGGAGGTTTTGAAACAGAGATTGGATAGTCATCTATCAGAGATGGTGCGGCAGTAAATGCTCTAGTCCGCAATAACCTCTTAGGTCTCTTCTAATTCTATAATTAGAATAATATTTATTTAAAATTAAATCCTGACTAATCAGAACAGAAGACAGCTAGCAAGAATAAAAGCACAACACTTGTCTTTAGGACTTTCCTAAAGGGAAGCAGAATGTGTGTGTGGGAGAGAGCGATTGTGGAATACCTGGGGGGGCGGACATTCCAGAGTACGGGGTCTGCCCCCAAAAGACACATTTCCTAGGTCCCACAAGGGAGCAAGGGCCATGAATTTAAGTAGCCAAGAAATTGGGGGCAAAGCCAAGGGGAATTTCTTAGCTCTGTTGTATGAATACAGCAAACCCAAAGTTCTTAGGTAAATTCAGTGGTAAAATCCAAATTTTTTTACTACTGGTTCTGTGGATGTGGCTTGGTGGGCGTGACGTGGCTTGGTGGGCATGGCTTGATGGGTGTGACAGGGGAAGGATACTGCAAAATCTCCATTCCCACCCCACTCCAGGGGAAAGATACTGCAAAATCTCCATTCCCACCCCACTCTGGGGCCAGCCAGAGATGATATTTGCCGGTTCTCCAAACTGCTCAAAATTTCCGCAACCAGTTCTCCAGAACCTGTCAGAACCTGCTGGATTTCACCCCTGGGTAAATTGGAAGAGTTAGATCACTTGGGTTACCCCCAAGCTTGGAAACTTTAAGATGTGTGGCTGGGAGAATTCTGGGATTCGGACATCTTAAAAGTTGCCAACTGAGCTGGCTTGTGGCTGGTCTTTGCCCAGGGTCCAGAAAACAGCCCTCACTGTCTGTGGGCAGAGAGAGGACAGGCTCTCCAGAAGAAGGTTACGCCTGATGCTGAGTCACTCCAGAAGAAAGCATCTTGTCTTTAGCAGGGACAGGAACTGCCTGGTTTCTGACTTGAGGCAGAACTCGTCTGCAATTATTTTCCTTCAAGTGAGGAAAGGTAGTTCTGTAGGGCGGGGCTGGACTAAGATGGGTTCCAGATCCTTAATATGCCTATGATTTTCCTACGGACAAACCCTTTCAAATGTCTTTCGTTTTTTTCCCCCGTGATCTAATGTCATTCTCAGATCCCACCTGAAGTCATCAGGAATTGCTTCAGATAGAGAATGATTCACTTAACAACTGTGGCAAGCAAAGTCCTAAAATGGGGCAAAACTCACCTAACAATTGCCTCAGTAACATAAATGTTTGGCTCAGAGGTGGTCATGAGTCAAGGATCACCTGTATGCCACCAGGTCATTTATTCAACAACATCAGGGTGGGAGATCCCATTTCATCATCTCCATGTTGGCTCATGTACCTCTGCTTTTCCTTTGATATTATGCCTCCTGGATTTCATACTCATTATTTCCAACAGACTTTGGTGGGATGTGTCATTAGAATTGCCCATTCCCAAAATGATGGCTTTCTTTAAATAATGGTATCAAACGTCACACAGAACTTCTGGAAATCTGCTACACTAACCTGTATCACAGGTAGCCTTTTATCCAGTCTGACAACTATGGAATCCTATGAACTCAAAAGCCAGACCTATTCAGTCAAAGGAGTTGGATTACTGCCTTAATTGGAATTGGAATATTAGAATATTCCTTATTGGCCAAGGGTGATTGAACATACAAGGAATGTGTCTCTGGTGCCTAAGCTCTCGGTGTACATAAAAACAACGAAGTGGTAAGTTGTAGATCGTAAATCATAGGATACAATCATAAATCATAAGATACCACAATGAAGTTTCTTGGTAGACCAAAATCTTTGTTGACTTTGCTTCATCAGATTTTTGCCAATTTATTTGTAACTGCTACAGAAGCTATTTTAGTCTGATGTCACCTGACCCATAAAGCAATCCCAACTATTCTCACCTAATGTTTGTCTTCCTCCTCCTCTTACCAACACTAAAGAATGTCTAAAAATCTGTTAAAGAAATTTACTCCATTCATCAATGGGCTGAAAACTTAGGACAGGGGTGCAAAAAGTCATCAAACCACTCTAAGTAGCCTACCAATGTGTCATTTTTAATCTCTTGCAAGCGTGGTTTATATTTTGAGGTGTTCAGGAAATGTTTCCAGAACAAAAATAAGTATTACGTTATTATTGCATTTGCTTAAAATCCCAGAATGCTTTTTTTCCCCCCAAGCCGCGAGCATGTATCAGTATCATATAATAGTCAAGACACTGAATTGGAAGTTCTCTGGCTGATTTGGGACCAGTCCTTATCTCTCAGCTCAACCAAAAATGAAGGAAGGAGGGCTATAAATGTTGCCTTCAACTCTTAAATGAACAGGCAGAATATCAACCTAGCAAATAAATAAATAAAGAGCACCAAACATGGGGTCCTGGCCCTGCCATCTTCTGAAATGCAATTTTTGACATATTGCATGTGCTTGAAATAAGGTCAAGATATTGGCTGGTCTTAATTTTTTTTTAAAACAAAAAAAAAATGACCAATCTCCCCACTCCCTCTTTGCCCTCCCCAGATCACAAACACCCACAATTCCATTACTATTTGGGTGCATTCCTGTATGCCTCCATGCTTGACAGAAGCTTCGAGTGATGTCACCGTCTTACACATCTCGCAAACACCTCCAATGCACTATTTCTCAACAGAACGACATCCATTACTGGGAGTCAAGAAGTGATGAGACGTGAACACATGCATGAATCAACCCCTTAATTAAGAACAATCCAGGACATTGTTGTTAAATCAAGATGTGAGTGGGTAGAAGCCATTACTCTACTCCTTGATGGATGAAAATGGTGATCCCGCCTTCAGCTGGCATTACCCAGTTACAACACCCTTAGTGCACTCTTTACGTGGGAAGGAGGCACAGCAAGGATGCCATGTAAATCATGAATTGTATGGAGTGTCCTATATATTTTAGGGAAGGTGCCCATAATTAAAACATTTCTCTTAACCTTTTTATTGCATAAAATATGCCTCAACGTTCTACCTACAATGAACTACTTCCAGGACTTCGGCTGTGAATCATTCATTCATTCATTCGTTCCTTTATTTGTATCCTACCTTTATTATTTTTTTACAAGTAACTCGAGGCAGCAAATATATCCCACATGCCTTCCTCCTCCAATTTTCCCCACCACAATAACCCTGTGAGGTGGGTTGGGCAAAGAGGGTGACTGGCCCAAAGTCACTCAGCTGGCTTTCATGGCTAAGGGGGGACTTGAACTCATAGGCTCCTGCTTTCTAACCTGGTGCCTTACTTAACCCCTAGACTTGTGTGTTAAAAGTGGCACCATCCAGGTATAAGAGAGAAGTAGCAACAGGTAATATGGGAATGTGAAGTTGTGCAGGAAAGCCTACAGAGCATGTCCACACACCAGTGGTGGTATTCAGCCAGTTCTATCAGGTTCGGGAGAACTGGTAGCGGCAGTGGGAGGCTCCGCCCACCCGCCATCATGTCCTGTTTTTGATGCTGTGCGTGGAGGTGGTGCATGCGAGCGGAGCTCTCCCATTTGCAAACTGGTAGTGAAGGTAAGTGAATAATCACACACCACATTAAAATATCATATAGTTAGCATAGTTTTGGTGTGCAAGTAGACTTTGACTTATGACCAGTCATTTCTGACCATTCAGATTTATGATAAACGGAAAAGGTGCTTTACAGCCTGTGAAGCACTTCCGGCCATTGAAAATGATGCCGCCTCTCCCCAGTGACACATCATCAGATTTTGGGTAGTGACATGACTAATTTGTGACTTGTTTGCTGGTTTTGGGTGTTTTTTGCCAGGCTGGCAAAAAACAACAACACCTATTTGGGAGATTGGATTCAAACTTAGGACCACATGATTCAGGCTTACCACCTCATGATTCACTTAACGACCGCTGTAAAAACAGTCAATCGGGTCCAGTCACGTGAGTGCCTCGCCTTAGCAGCCATCACAACTTACAAGCAAAATTATAGTCCCAATTGTGGTCTTAAGTCAAGGACTATTTATAGGTTCTTTATAGATAGGCAGACAGACACAGGTATAGATGGAGCTAATGTGGTTCAACAGTGAAGCTGCAGTATTGAACTAGGACCGGTGAGTCCCAAATGTTCTCTCTCTCCCCCTCTCACACCCTCTTTCTTTTTCTCTCCCTCTTTCTCTCTCTCCCTCCCTCTCTTCCTCCTCCCTCTTTCTCTCTCCCTCTTTTTTCTCTCCCTCTCTCCCTCCTTCTCTCTCCGTCCCTCTCTTCCTCCTCTCTTTCTCTTTCCCTCTCCCGCCCTTTCTTTTTCTCTCCCTCCTTTTTCTTTCTCTCCCTCCCTCTCTTCCTCTTCCCTTTCTCTCTCTCCCTATCCCTCACTCTTTCTTTTTCTCCCTCCCTCCCTCTCCCTCCCTCTTCCTCCTCCCTATCTCTCTCTCCCTCCCACTCCTTCTTTTTCTCTCCCTTTCTCTCTCCTTCCCTTCCTCTCCCTCCCTTTCTTTTCTCTCCCTCTTTTTCTCCCTCCCTCTTCCTCCTCCCTCTTTTTCTCTCCCTCTTTCTTTCTCCCTCCCTCTCTCTCTTCCTCCTCCTTCTTCCTCTCTCTCTCTCCCTCTCTCCCTCCTCCCCCTCCCTCCCCCTCTCGGTCACACACACATTCAATGCATTACTTTAGGCCACTGTTTCTCAACCTTGCCAACTTTAAGACATGTGGACTTCTTTGGAGTGGCTGGGGAATTCTGGGAATTGAAGTCCACGTGTCTTAAAAGCTACCACAGTTGAGGATCACTGTTTAGACGGATTCTTCTTTCTCAACAAAAAGCCAGTGTGGAATAGTGATGAAGGTTGTTTAGTCTGGGAACAAGGAACCCCGGATTTGAGTCCCTCATCATCCACAAAAGCTCCCTAGATGACAGGGTGCCAGTCTCTCTCTCTCTCTCAGCCCCAACTACACCACAGGGTTATTTTCATGGAGAAAGATAGGAGGAGGGAGTCTTATGTATTCTGCCTTGAGCTCCTGAATGAAAGGCAGGATGTCAATCTGGCTAATCAATCAATCAATCAATCAATCAAACTGCCTTTGTTCAATTTTGTTTCTTCCAACCTTAATTGAAGCTTGCCTATTGAAATGGTTACGTTTTCAATTTAGCAGCATTTTTTCATCTAAAAAGATCTCCAAGAAGCCTCCTGCCAAGCAGAGACTTTCAGCATCTTCACTAATGCAGAAAGAGGGGGAAAAAAAAAAACAGCAGCAGCCCCAAACTGCAATGAAACCTCGATGCAAATCAGAAAATGCAGCCGATAGATTCTCCGTGAAGTGTAAAATTTCGCAGTCAGCAGTTCAGGGCTCTGAGCTAAATTGCCTGATGAATATTCATGTTTTAAGAGCTGGAATGACATCACAGGAGAAGGAAAGGTGGGAGGGGGAGGCCTCTCTTTTGAGGGCACTCCAAAAAGGAGTTGATTGAAGGTGAAAGAATCACTCCGGTTTCTAGACACCGGAACTTCCGCAGATTCAGAGATCTGTCCTAGGGGTTTCGGCGTTCCCCAACTTGGCAGCCTGCTGAAGTAAAGCTGAAGTCCACACATTTTGCCAAGGTTGAAAAAGACTGGGTTAGACAGTGTTTCAGCAGGACGGTGTTCTGGTTTTTCACAGTGATGACAAGCAACATTAAATTTAAATCAATATCAATAATAATAATAATAATAATAATAATAATAATAATAATAGTGCACATCAGAACACACACAAGAGCAAATGATTAAAAAAATCACACTTGTGATTGTAAGGACTTGTGCTCAATATAATCAATGTTAAATAATTCTTCATAAAAATATGCATGGAATATAAACAATTAAGGATCACATTTCAAAATATAAGTAAAAATAAATCTTCCTTTCTTTCTTTTTCTTTCTTTTTCTTTTTTCCTTCCTTCCTCCCCCCTTTCCCATTTCCTCCCTATTTTTCTACTTTTAAAAATCACTGAGCCAAAACAATATATTTCAGTTTTATTCCACTTTTTCTCAACCCGGCAGCTAAAACAAACCAAAAAAATAGTCCTAGAGCTGGGGGGGGGGGGGAAATGGCCAAGAAGGCCGCAGTCGAATTAACTGCTGAAGATAGCTGAGTTATTTTTCCCCATACACGCACACACACCCCAAAAAAATATTCAGCTGAGCTCAATACCAACAAGAGGCATCCATCTGGTGGCAACCAACTCAACCCTATCTAGAAACGCTTCTTGAGCTTTGTGCTAGGATAATTGGAGGATTCAAAAATGGGCCGAGGAGGCGATTCAGAGTGCCCACGGCTACACAGCTCATTCCCATCAGCAAATCCTGAAAGAAACTACGCCTTCTCCTAGGCTTGTGAAGCCCGGAAGGTGTGACAGGCATGCCCACACACGCTTCCATCACCGTCCCACTTTTGAATCCAGATTGCTGCACAACCTACTGATCAGGAGCCAGCCTCTCTGTTGAAGGAGTTCGGATGAGCTCCAAAGCGTACCCCAAGTTACAGGGCGGTGCACGGTGGTGATAGGACCAGAAATGGGGAGATCCAGCTTCTATTCCTCCCTTCAGCTATGAAAGCCCAGTGGGAGACCTTCTACAGTAGTGGCCAAAATTGTGGAAACCTTTTGGGAAAAGTTGTATTTTTGATGGCTAATAACACCACTTTTGGGGAGAGGGGGGAGTTTCAAGATAATCCTAATCCACTGCTGGAATGGCCTGGGAATAGCCCAGACCTTAAGCCAATTGAAAATCTAGGGAGCCGACTAAAGAAACTTGTTAGTCAGAAGCGATCCAGCAATAAAACCCAGTTAATAGAAGCCATCGTTCAACCTTGGTTTCACATTATAACCGTTGCAGAATAAAAGACTTGGTTCACTCCATGGGAAGACGTTGTAAGGCCGTCATTCATGCCAAAGGTTACTCAACTATTAACTGACATGGTGATAATTTTTGTATATTTCGTTTTTTCCACCTGTTTCACTTTTCTTCTTTATACTGTAACCGCTATTCTAATAGCAAATCCTTCATAAAAGTTATTGCATGACATTCTTGATTCAATTATCTTTCCATTGATATATAATTTTATGGTGCTCCTCTAAAAAAAAGTGGTGTTATTAGTTAGTTTTAGAAAATACACTTTTCCCAAAAGGTTTCCACAATTTTGGCCACCACTGTAGGTTAATCCCCCTGGTCTTAGACAACGTACCTCGCAAGGCTGTTTTGGTAGGGAGGTACTTTCTAGATACTTTTTGAGTTTCTGAACAAGAAACAAAAGTAGGACATACACGAAATAGACACGTCTGTCCTATTAATGGTTTTCCAGGCACCATCCAAAGACAACCTATGGGGCTAAATCTTGCACGGACGTCACCAGGAGAGCAAGCGGTCACTTTAAGGGGCATTTCCCATTCCAAGATGACCGGGCCAAGTTACAAAAAACAATCAACGGCAACATTTGCAGGCTCCTCTGTCTGTTTGGCATTCTCAGCTGCAGCGCCAAATTCAGGGAATGCTTTAGCAATCTACCGCGAAATTCTTTCTCTCTCCTCCACACACACCCACACCCACACCCACACACCGTGGGGTTGGGGGGGAAAGGAACAGGGAGGCAGAGGAAGGCCCTATCCAAATTATTTATGGTAACAATGGAGGAAATGAAAGATGTCTTGGTTTCTTGCCTCTCTCCCTCCGTGCCTTTCACTTAGGTAGCGCATGTAAGGACAAGTTCACAAAGGCATTTCAACAGATTCCACCTCTTCTCTCCCCCCCACCCCCACCCCCCGCCCCACTCCCGGCCAGCTTTTCATGGCTGCTTTGCACACTCCTATGGGAAAGGGGGCGGGCCAGCCAGACATCAGCAAGCTAAAAAGTTCTGCATTGAAATCAGGTGACTGCCTGCCTGCCATTTCAATGTTCTGCAGTCACCCTGCCAAGGAAGTAGGTCTCTCTCTCCCCCAACTCTCTTTCCTCCTCTCTCTCTCTCTCTCCCCCTACCTCCTCCCTTTCTTTCTTTCTCTCCCTCTCTTCTTCCTCCCTCCCTCTCTTTCTCTCTCCATCCTCCCTTTCTTTCTCTCCCTCTCTTCTTCCTCCTCCCTCTTTCTCTCTCCCCCTCCTTCCCTCTTCTTCCTCCCTCCCTCTCTCTCTCCCTCCTCCCTTTCTTTCTCCCCCTCTCTTCTTCCTCCCTCCCTCTCTTTCTCTCTCTCCCTCCCTCTTTCTTTCTCTTTCTCCCTCCCTCCCTTTCTCTCTTCCTCCTCCCTCTTTCCCTCTCCCTTTCCCTCTTCTTCCTCCCTGTATCTCTCTCACTCCCACTCCCTCCTCCCTTTCTTTCTCTTCCCTCTTCTTCCTCCTCCCTCTTTCTCTCTCTCTCCCTCCTTCCCTCTTCTTCCTCCCTCCCTTTTTCTCTTTTTCCCTTTCTTTTTCTCCCTCTCTTCTTCCTCCTCCTTTTCTCTCTCTCTTCCTCCCTCCCTCTTTCTTTCTCTTTCTCCCTCCCTTTCTCTCTCCCTCCTCCCTCTTTCCCTCTCCCTTTCCCTCTTCTTCCTCCCTGTATCTCTCTCTCCCACTCCCTCCTCCCTTTCTTTCTCTTCCCTCTCTTCTTCTTCTCCCTCTTTCTCTCCCTCTTTCGTTCACTTTCTCTCCCTCCCTCCTCCCTCTTTCTTTCCCTCTCCCCCTCTCTCTTCTTCCTCCCTCTTTCTCTCTCTCTCACTCTCCATCACTTTCTTCCTCCTCCCTCTTTCCCACTCTCTATGTCCTCCCTCTTTCTTTCTCTCTCCCTCCCTCTCTCGGTCTCTCTCTCTCTTTCTCTTTCTCTCTCTCTCTCTCACACACACACATCCTTCTCAAATCACAGAAGCAACTAACACTGGCAGGCATTCCTTAGGTGGTTTTTTTTCTTTTTTTTCTTTCTTTTTTCTTTTTTGTAATGGCAGAATACATTCAAAGCAGCTAATCCCACCGACCGGATCACAAAGTGAAAGGATAGAACAGGGCAGCCTCTCAGCAAGCCTGCAGCGCTGCAGCAAAAACACAGAGCAAAATAAATCCCCAACATGCTGAAGTGCAGTTCCTTAATGCAGCAAACTCCAGTAGGCTGCAAAAAATAGCCAGCAAGCCACCACAGCCCCCAGGCCAAGCCTGATGAAGATTCTGCCCGTCATTCAATGACATTTGCTGACACAGGGTGGTGGGTTTTGTGTGTGTGTGTGTGTGTGTGTGTGTGTGTGTGTGTGTGTGTGTGTGCCTTCCCTGGCATCTGCCCAAGGATGCAGACCAGCTTTCTAAAATCTAGTGCTTTCCAGATGTGCTGAATTCAATAGCTCTCCCATGTTCCCAGCTGCCTGGCTAAGAATTTGGGGCATTTAGAGCTTCAAGTAGTGGAAAACCTGAGTAATGGGCACAGTATTTTCGGGCAGAGCCCAGGATCAGATCAAATCATCATGTATTAAAAGGTGACATGGGACCAAGAATGAAGACTTTTGTAGTTACTGGGAGGCAAGGAGTTTATGTGAAATATCTCCAAAGGAAAATGTCTAGGATCTAGAATAAAATCTGGCTCCTGGCAAAATCTGGTCAAGTTTCAAACCCAGCCATTATTCATTATGGATTATGAAAACAGCTTGTTAAAACTAAACGGGGCTTCTGCAAACTTCACTCTTTGGCTCACACAACACAACAAACTGAAATTCAGCAAAAAAAAAAAAAAGAAGAAGAAGAAGAAGTTAAATGCAAGCAAAGTTCTCTGGTGGAAGAAGATCAGGTGCGTCAATTAGGAAGGAAACAAACAGGGTTAAAAGAGGTGATTTATTTTGCAGGATTACAGTACTGTGGGAATGGATGCAATTCTCAACAATTTCTCTTAAAACAGGGCACCTCACTGGTATTAGCCAAACAAGGCTCAACCGAATGTGGGTCATGTTTGCGGTGGAAAGAAATGAGAAGGTGACAAAAATGTGTCTGCATTGTTGTAGATTAAAAATGACATTTCGAAAATGGCAATAGGCAATAGATAGTCCTCAAGTTACAACCATTTGTTTAGCGACCGCGTGCCCACACCCATAATGTAATCCCCCACGCGCCCCTGCGGATGTGCGTGTGACACACACCCCCGCACCATTTTGGGCCTAGCAGGCCTCCCTGAAGCCTCCTGGAACCCCCCCACACATACGCCTTTCCCGCATGCATGGCAGAGACCTGAAAATCAGCTGGCTGGTGGGAGGCATGTGCGCATGCGCGGTGGAGCTGACCTAGGGCGACAGCTCATGTGCCCGCAGAGATGGGTCCACATGCCACCTGTGGCACGCGTGCCATAGGTTCGCCATCATGGCTCTGGCATCTTGGTGCTCTTCAGCCTTTGCTGGAAATTATGGAAAGCTGCCATCAAGCAGAGTCAACGTACAAATAATCTGAGTTGATGCAATGCATCTTCCTATGAGATTATGGGGCAACCAAAAAGGCAGGGCCCAGAAATTCCTTTCTGCTGGTCCTCCCTTATTCTTCCATTCCACTCCATAGGTCCCTGTCTTAGTTCAAGAGAAAGTTCTCCAGCCCATTTCCATTTTCCCTTTTTTATTGGCACAATAGAAAGCCTCCAAAATTTCAGCTCTAATAGAAGAAAACTCAAAGACCCAAGACACTGCAGGTAGTCCTCCACTTACGACCACAACCAAGCCCAAAATTTCTGTTGCAGAGTGAGACACTTGTTAAGTGAGTTTTCACCCCATTTTACGACCTTGCTCGCCAAAAGACGAATCACCGAAATTGTTAAGTTAGTAACAAGGTTGTTAAGTGAATCAGGTTCTCCACTGACTTTGCTTATAAGGTCGCAAATGGGGATCGCATGACCACGGGACAGACATAACAGACATAATATTTATGACCACGTCATAAATATTAGTCAATTGCAAGCATCCGAATTTTGATCAAGTGACCGGGGGGGATGCTGCAATGGTCGTAAATGTGAAAAATGGTCATAAGTCACTTTTCTCAGTGCCTCTGTAACTTTGAACAGTCACTAAATGTACTGTGTTGTAAGTAAAGGACTATCTGTGCTACTTTTTTGCTGCAGTCATTAAGCGATTCATACAATTGTTAAGGAAATCCAGCTACTGCCACTGACTTTGTTGGAAGCCACCTGATAAGATTGCAACCTTAATTAATTAATTAATTATGATTAATTAATTAATCATAAGATTACTAAGGAAATCATTATATTAAGGAAATGCTTCTAATGAAAAGGCAAAAAAAAAAAAAAACCTTTGTAAACCCACCTAAAACCTGAGTGTAGCTCCAAGTATATAATTACAATTAAACTTTAAGCAGATTAAAATATGTGTCAGATTATGGCCTAAGCCTGAAATAGCTTATTAAAATCAATGGAGATATATTAAAAAAAGAAAGTGTAGGACTGTAAATAAGTTTATTGTTGTAACCACAGAGGAAGAATATAAGGCATGCTGTAAAACATAATAAAACAACAATAAGACAGTGAAATTATAAAATAAAAGTAATAGAAGCATTAGATGTTAAAAAAAAAAAAAAAAGGTTACAGCGAAATAAAGCCAAAGAGACAGCCAAGAATTTAAGCATTTCTTTCTAAATTTAAGTGACAGCTTGGTTGCCAGCAGTTGGAACACATCTGCAAGAAGATAGTTCAATTTTTCAAGGTCAAGAAACAGTATTGACTCATATCCGCCATCCAGCTCTCAAAAAATAGCACAAATAATGCAACACAAACAGTACTTTGGTGCATACTGAACAAAGGATCCCCCCACCACACTGCCTAAGAGCCAGGAAAATGATATGCGTGATACAGAACTGGCCTCCGAAAGCCAAAGTAGAAAAGATGCAATGATACACAGATTTTTTTTTTTTTTTAAAAGATAGGTTTAGACTAATAATCATAATACAGGTAGTCCACGGCTTATGACCACAACGGAGCCCCAAATCTCTCTTGCTAAGCCAGACGGCCGTTAAGGGAATTTTGCCCCATTTTACTTGCCACCGTTGTTAAGTGAATCACTGCAGTTGTTAAGTTAATAACCCGGTTGTTAAGTGCATCTGGCTTCCCCACTGACTTGGCTTGCCCGAAGGTCACAAAGGGGGATCACATGGACAACCGTCATAAATATGAAGCAGTTGCCAAGCATCTGAATTTTGATCATGTAACCGGAGGGGGATGCTGCAATGGTCGTAAGGGTGGGAAATTGTCATAAATCACTTTTTGCAGCGTCGTCGTAACTTCCGGTGGTCACTAAACAAATGGTTTGTAAATCCTGTATTTGACTTGGGCTGAGAAAGCTGCAGTTCAAATAACTCAGTGTTTGTCAACCTTGGAAGCTTGAAGATGGGTGGACTTCAACTCCCAGAATCCCCCAGCCAGCAGCTCTGGCTGGGGGATTCTGGGAGTTGAAGTCCACCCATCTTCAAACTTCCAAGGTTGAGAAACACTGAAATAACTGATCAGCCAATAAATCTGGGAAATTTAGCAGCTGATGTACTAAAGTGTAATAGCTGGTACAAGAAAATTCGATATTATATTTCACATCAGGGCAGCAATGCAATCCTTGGCTTTTTAAAGAAAAGCTAAATGGTTTTGAAAGGAAAAATCTTCAGAGGTTTTAATAAAAGCAATCCTTGACTTACGACTGGCCACTGAACAACCAACTTAGAAGTTATGACGACATCCCAAAAGCTACTTACCACCTAATTTTGGAGTTATGATGACCACATAACACACACTGCACTCATGAGATTGCCTTTTGGGTGCTAAGCAAACCCCCCCCCCCACAGCATCCTGCAGTCACATGACCATAATTCGTAATGTTTTTGGCTAGTTTCCAGCAAAAAAAAAAAGATGCCCCTTGGGGAAAATTGACTTAATGATTGCCATGCAAAATGTAGGGGGAAAAAATCAGGTCTCGCCACGTGATGTCTCGACTTACAGCTGCAAATACTTACAACCATAATTCCAGGTTGTAAACTAAGGACTACCTGTATATTAATTACCATATTTTTCGGAGTATAAGGCGCACTTCCCCCCCCAAAAAAGAGGCTAAAAGAGGCTGAAAATGTGGGTGCGTCTTATACTTTGAATGTAGCTTTTGCCTGCTCCCTCCGACTCTCAGCTGTGCTTTAGCTTTTTTCAGCCCTAATGAGGCGCTAGCGAGTGAAGCAATTGCTTTGCCTGCTTTTCTCATTGCTGCTCCCTCTCAGCTGTGCTTTAGCTTTTTTTCAGCCCTAATGAGGCGCTAGCGAGTGAAGCAATCTCCATGCTTTGCCTGCTCCCTCCGAGTCTCAGCTGTGCTTTAGCAGTTTTTTTAACCCTAATGAGGCGCTAGTGAGAGAAGCAATCTCAGTGCTTTGCCTGCTCCCTCCAACTCTCAGCTGTGCTTTAGAAGCTTTTTTTTCAGCAAGCAGCAAAAAGCCCATTTTTTATCCCCAAGCAGGGGATAAAAAGTGTGTGCGGTCTCAAAACCAGCGAACTAATGTGCTGAAGCTGACCAGACTAAGGACGCTAGCCAGATGAATACCTGGTAGGCAGATTCCCCCCCCCCTATTTTCCTCCCAAAAAACTAAGCTGCGTCTTATACTCCGGCGCCTCTTATACTCTGAAAAATACAGTATACTAAAAATAAATAAAATTCAAGTAAATGTCACTCAACACCCCACCCCACTCCAGTTTTAATATCAGAAGAGGGTGGAGAATCCTGCCTTGCCCCCTCCAGTGATGACATAGGAACACACGGAAGGGACATGGACCTTATAATGAATAAGAATATGGGGAGGCTTACACATCACACTAGTTTAGGATAAAATGGGTTTGAGGACTTTGTGGTTCAGTGCATAAGGAGAAGCCTAGCCTCATATGGTTCTGGTCTTCATATAAAGCCACCATGCGATTCATTGGAAAGGCTTCATATGACAATGTAAAACTGCCACTATACTTTGGTTAATCCAGATTTGGGTCCAGTGTGTTTCATGATCCCAGCCTGATGTCAATCTAGCCCAGTGCTACTATCTCTCCTACAGGTTTTGGCACTAACCCTAAGACACCCTTCTTCCCATCTATTATTTGATGCTCTTAGGCAATAATTCCAGAGACGAAACCTGACATCCATCAGCAGGTAAGGACTGAGATCCAACAAACGGGAATCAAAGAATCTAGGATTCAACTTCTCGGCAGGATATCTAGATAGTCCATTTTATGAACAGTACCCACTGAACTCTATAGATCCTGAATGAGCCCACCCGCCCAGTATCAGTCTGATGCAGAGCTGTTAGGATCATGCTAGGGAGCAAAAAAGGACCCAATCTAGTCACTTTTCATTCACGCACCAACAAAACACAAATTCATCTAGGGTGACTTCCATCTAGAACAATCAAGCATTCTTCCTCCACTCTGAATGAGATTGTATGTTCTAAACACTATTGTCTTTGGCCTGGAAATAGGAATGAGCTAATAAGTATATTACTGAAAAGCTGGACTCATGAGAAGCAACCAAATAGGATGAACACCCTACACTTCAAGAAGTTCATTAATAGCACTATTGAAAATTACAACAAGGAAAAAAGGGTGCAAAGTGTATTCAATAAACAACTGTGACTTATGGAATATCCTCATTCTTTTTTGCTGTGATGACATATAAGAATATTAATTGTCACTGGAGTTGAAGGAGGGAGGACCAGAGGCAGAAATGTTAAAATAACGGAAGGGAAATAATGCAAACTCTGTTTCAAGCCCAACTCCCAAGGACTTCAACAGTTTTCTTGGCAATGTGTCAATACATATTTCCTGCCTTTGCCTTTTTCCGTAATTATTTTGGGTTTTCCAGTCTGAGTTAGTCCTGGCTTTTCTTAGTAGTCTCCCATCCAAATAGGGGTTGGTTTTTTTTTCTGTTCAATCATGTCCCATTCTCAGAGACTGCCTGGACAAGTCCCTGCAGCTTTCTTGGCAAAGTTACTCAGGTGTGGTTTGCAATTGCCTCCTTCCAAGGGCTAAGGGAAAATGACCGGCCCAAGGTCACCAGCCTTGGTGGGACAAGAACTCACGGTCTTACAGTTCCTAGCCAGGTGCCTGAACCATTACACCGAACTGGCTCTCATCCAATTAGTAAACAATTCTAAACCTACTTAGCTTTTGACATCGGCCAAGGTAGACCAGAAGGGACGCAGTGGCTCAGTGGCTAAGATGCTGAGCTTGTTGATCGAAAGGTCGTCAGTTCAGCGGTTCGAATCCCCAGTGCCACGTAATGGGGTGAGCTCCCGTTACTTGTCCCAGCTTCTGCCAACCTAGCAGTTCAAAAGCACGTAAAAAATGCAAGTAGAAAAATAGGGACCATCTTTGGTGGGAAGGGAACAGCGTTCCATGTGCTTTTGGTGTTTAGTCATGCCGGCCACATGACCACGAAAACATCTTCGGACAGCGCTGGCTCTTCGGCTTTGAAACGGAGATGAGCACCGCCCCCTAGAGTTTGGAACGACTAGCACATATGTGCGAGGGGAACCTTTACCTTTAAAGTAGACCAGAGGCTGCCATCTATTTGGACATATTCATTATTCTTAATTTTAATTACATTTAAATATAATCAGAATAAATTCTTCCAAAAGTAAATCTGCCCAATTTCACCTGTTCCTGATTTCCTGGAGTGCAACCCCTGTTTTACTGGTGAAAAGTGTTATAAACCTTGTGTGCGGAGCCATTCGGCATAGCATGGATAAAAGCTTAGCACTATAACTCAACAACTAAACCAACAATGGTGAAGCAAGAAATGGAGAGACACATAAATCTGGACAGGACGATATCACGGAGTTGGATTCTATTGAAGTGGAATCGGTCACCAGGTGAAAGACCGCCTAGCTCAGAAAAATATTGGGACGAAACTCCTACATCACCATGAACAATCTGTATTTCGAAAAGGCTGCCCATTGTGTTGACAGATACAAAAGCAAAAGCTATTAATCATCATAAGCCAGCCCCAGGGTCAGTTGGGCAACTGACCTCTCCAGCTTATAGTCACAGGACCAATGTACCCAGAAGCTGGGTTAATGGCCTTGACTACGAAAACGGGTGTCTTGAGCTCTGCAGATGACTTCAAGTTTGTAGGAAGTGCTACTCATAGAGAAAGGGATTGGGAAATTATTACCAAACAAAGTGAACTTGTGAATTAAGAAAAAGATCAAAGTATTTAGAAGCCACTCCAATGTGGTGCTTGAAGATATGGGGACTTCAACTCCCACAATACCTAGGCAGTACAGATAGGTATTCTGAGAGTTGAAGTGAGATATATGCAGGGGTGGGCTGCTGGAGGTTCGCAAGGATTTAGGAGAACCTCTAGCTAAGATTCTGTGCAGTTCAGAGAACCCCCAAATCCCACTCCTGGCTGGCCCCGCCCCACCCCGCCCACCTCTCCCAGAAATTCCCACGCAGCCTGTTTTGGATGCAGGTAAATGCAGGGCGTGCACGGAGGCTTCGGGAGGGTGAAAAATGGGCTTACCAAACGTTCGGGTCTGTTTCCGGCCTCCAGAGGGCCTCCAGAGCCTGGGGAGGCCGTTTTTGCCCCCCACCCCGAGCCTTGAGGAAAGCCTCCGGAGCCCGGGGAGGACAAAAATGCCCCCCACCCGCCAAGGTGCAGGAAGCTGACTAGGCCACGACCACCATGGCCACGCCCACCCAGCAACCGGGCAGAGAACCCTTTGCTAAAATTTTTGAAGTCCACCCCTGGATATATATTACAATCCTCGCACAGTACAATCCTTGTACAAATGGAGGTCAACACTGGGATAAGTGTTGGTACTCTCTGAGGGGGAGACAGCTCAGTCTGGAGCTGCCCCATATAATGTCTCAATTACAGGCCAATGTACATATGACAAGCTTGGTATGTCAAACATTTGCATGACAAATTACAGAAACAAATTCTAGAGAAAGCAAATGTGACTGCAATATAGAGAACATGAAACAAGAGGTGTTGTATGTCAACCTAGATACGCGAATACCCAAGTTCCCTGATCCATCCACTGTTTTTGAAAGAAACCATAGTTTGCTGCAGTTCACCCAGTTGGAATACAGGTACACCTCAACTTAACGTCTGTAATATCATGTTTCCCCGGAAATAAGACCACGTCTTAAATCAATTTGTGTTCCAAAAGATGCTTATTTTCCAGTTAGGTCTTATTTTCAGGGAAATACGATACTAACTGCATCCATCTGGCTAACAATCTTAACTGGGGCTTATTATTGGGATAGGGCTTATATTTCGAGCATCCTGAAAAATCATGCTAGGTCTTATTTTCCAGTTGGGTCTTATTTTCGGGGAAACAGGTTAGAGCCTGCCCATCACAGTCATCAATCGTGACAGTCATAAGACAGACATTATGTGGCAAAAAAGGTCATCACATGATGAACCTGATTTATGACCTTTTTTGCCACATAAGTGTTGTTAAGTGAATCAGACTTCCCCCACTGACTTTGTTTGTTGGAAGCCAGGTGGGAAAGTCACAAACGGTGATCATATGATGCCAGATACTGCAATTGTCATAAATACATGCTGACTGACAAGGGGCTGATCCTGTGACTATGGAGACGCAGTAACGGTTTTAAGTTGAGGACTACCTATAATACAACTGTATTCCCTAAACTGTGTCCTCAGGTTCTGTCTTTTTTTTTACCTGCACAGTCGCAGCAAGAAGGAGCAAACTCTGAAGCACGTAACACTTAAACTGGCAGCGCTTATTAAATCAAAGAATTTTACGTCAGCCAAGTTTTGCTTCCTGTAAAATATGAACATGATAACATCAATATGTGGCACCTGGAAAATGGGCAAGCAATCTTAATTCCGGACAGATGTTCAAATCCCGCAAGATCCATTCTGCATGGCCAAGGGACAAGAGATTATGGGAGCAGTAGTCCAAAATATGTGAAGAATTTCGAAGAATGATCAAAGGGTCTGCATTTCACAAGTTAAACTAGCGTCTTTTTAAAACATTTTTTACATTGTTGGGATAAGGTGACCTATAGTAAGCTCTATCGGCTACTTTTTCCCATGAGTGGTGGACGGGGCTGTTGTCCCACCCCCTTTGTAATGCAGTCAGCTGAACCTCAGTGTGTGTGTGTGTGTGTGTGTGTGTGTGTGTGTGTGTGTGTGTAGGGGATAACTAAACAAACTGACATGCCTGGGAGCTAGAGAGATTGCGGACAGCGGCAGTTCCCCATTCCTAATCAAGGGGCTTGTAACTGGTTGGACCGGTCCCCCGCATCCCCCTGTTGGGAATCAGGGACCACAGGCATGCAAAACATCCTGGTTAGCGTCTGCTGAAATCATTTTTCCCAGCTGCAACCTCAGTAGGCAGCATGCTGGTTTTGCATGCAGAAGATTCCAGTGCAATTCTGAACATCAAGAGCTTGCTTGCTTGCTTGCTTGCTTGCTCACGCATTCATTCATTTATTCATGGCTTGAGATTTTGGAACTTTCCCCCAATAGATGGTCCTCCAAGCTGCAGAATTAAAACCAGCATTATCCATACTGACCAGAGACATTTTTCTGTCTGGCAGATTCTAGAAAAGACTGGTCAATCAGAACAGATTTTACTAGGTTAGATTAGAATTACTGTATCTGGGCTGCTAAATTACAGATGACTGGGATATGGTTGAAAAGAAATACAGAACATTCTCACTCATTGTTGCCATCTAGTGGTTATCTGGGGTTGTGCAGTTGAGATAATGTTACCCTAAATTAGATCAAGTAGCTGCACTGGAGATTTTGTTGGGCACAGCAGTGATTTCCTGAGTTAAATATCTGGATTTGGGTTTTTTTAAACTGCCAAATAGCACAAGATGTCAACCAGATCTCAAATTAAACTGTTAAAACTCTTTAAAGATCTTGTGCAATTTGGATGGTTGGGATTAACTCTTTGGGAGACTGATGGATGTTACATTTCCACTCTGATGCCATCATCATAAATCATCCTGAATTTATTCAATCAGTGATGACGATAAAGTGTTGTTTCAGATGTGAGTGTTTAAGTTAGTTTCTCAGGTTATGTTTTTTTGGGGTAATGTTCAAACAATCAGTTTCATTAACCCAGTTTATGGATTTGTGGAATACACTGCATCATAAACTCACTGAACAATCTGGGTTTACACATCACACAAACCAAGGCTAAAACCCACGCAGCCGCTACGTTTCTAAGTGACTCGGTTGACTAAGTATGTGGTGTGGATGCAAACATGAAATTAGTTTTTCTATTATGATGTTTTTGTTCACGATCTGAATGTGGTTCCTATTATATGTATGTAGTATTTGTTTCTGAAACTTTTGTGCTCTTCTGACACGCTAACAATTTTCTCATTCCTTCTCAACTTTCAAGGATGCCTGATGTTGTAAATTATTGGATTTAATGCATTCTTTTAAAATTACAAAGCCTCCTCTTCCCCCCTTCTCATTTCCACACAACCCCCCCCCCCCATGGCTTTCTGGTTTTCAAAAGGCATCTTGCTTACCACTGGGGAGACTATTCTAGCACATCCTAGTATTTCTTTGTGCTTAGCAAATCACTAAATGCTGAAAGGTAGACTTCAACTTACGAAGGTAATTCACCCTGGAATTATAATCATAGATTGTTGAGGTCATAAGTAGAGGAATGACTTGACTAAAAACTCCAGGTTTTTAGTCTCAAAGGTGTTTTTTCAAAAGGTAATTGGACTGTTTTTTCTCTTAAGAAGACATTTCCCTTCTCATCCATCCATCCATCTCTGTGAGAGGGATCTTGAACTCTTAGTGGACAACCAATTAAACATGATATAACAGTATGCGGTGGCAGCCAAAAAGGCCAATGCAATCCTACGCTGCATTAACAGAGGGATACAATCAGGATCAAGGGAGGTACTAATACCACTATGTAAAGTAAGACCACAGGTAATCCTGCATCCAGTTTTGGTCACCACATTATAAAAAAGATGTTGAGACTCTAGAAAGAGTGCAGAGAAGAGTAACCAGGATGATTAAGGGCCCGGAGGCTAAAACATACGATGAACGGTTGCAGGAACTGGACATGGCTAGTCTAGTGAAGAGAAGGACCGGGGGAGACATGATAGCAGTGTTCCAATATTTGACGGGCTGCCACAGAGAGGAAGGGGTCAAGCTATTTTCCAAAGCACCCTAAAGACAGACAAGGAGTAATGGATGGAAACTGAACAAGGAGAGATTCAACCTGGAAATAGGGAGACATTTTCTGACAGTGAGAGCAATCAACTAATGGAACAGTTGTGGGAGCTTCATCACTGGAAGCTTTCAAGAAAAGACTGGACTGCCATCTGTCAGAAATGGTGTAGGGTCTGCTTGGATGGGGGGTTGGACTAGATGATCTACAAGGTACCTTCCAACTCTGTAAATCTCTCGGTTAAATCCATCTATCCATTTTATTTATTTATTCATCCATTCATTCATTTGATTTTTTGCTGCCCCTCTCACTGCAAGGTAATTCTCTTTTATGACATTTTTTTGCATCCGTCGTTAAATGAATACCAGAAACTTGGGAGTAAACACCAAAAACCTGGCAAAAAAAAAACAATATTCACAAATTGCAGCAGTGTGATCACAGGATGCTGCACATTGCTATAAAGGTGAGCCAGTAGCCCAGTGCCCAAAATGCGATTACATGACCACAGGTGTGTGTGTGTGGCCATCATAACTCCAAAAACAGGTGGTAAATAGCATTGGGGAAGTGAGTCACAAGTTTGAATGGTCGTTAAGTGTCCGGTTGTAAGTTGAGGACTACAGTACTTGTACTGCAAGCATCGTCATTAGAAAGCAGATCTTCATGGAGCTAAATTATCATTTTCACCATCATCATCTGGAGCTACGTAGTCCTTGAAGTTTAGCTATTTTATCTCTGCTTTTTGATATTTTTTTGCTATCTTATCCAGCAAGATGAGGCTCATCAAAGCCATCCTTCTGAAAGTTAATTATCAGTGGAGAATGAGATGGTTCAAGATGAGTTGCTAAAATGCTGAACCAGTTACCAGTTCTGAATGCAAACATTAATAGGCTTATTACATAGTATGACTGTTCAGGCCTTAGGCCATGGTGAAAGGGCCAACCCAGCCAGTGAGAGAAACAAAACTCTAAGGAAGGTTAAAGACATTTCATTATGCAGCACCTGAACAGGAGCTCCTGAAGGCCTCAATTCCAAACACAAAGCTCAGTATTAAAACCTAGGTTATTCAAACAAAATGCTTCAGCATCTTTAAGCAGGCCTGGAAGGACTTCACCCTAAAAACCTGGATGTCTGCGGAGATGAGACCTTTGAGTCATAGTTGTCTCAAAGGTGCTTTTTTTAAAAGGCAGCTGGACTGTTTTTCCCCTTGAGGAAGAAGTTTCACTTCTCAACCAAGCAGCTTCATCGGTTCTTCATCAGTTCATCCTTCCATCACCCCCACCATCCTACCAGAACTGATGAAGTTTCTTGGATGAGAAGCAAAATGTGCTTCATTTATACCTCCAAGCGAGGCTATGAAAGATCTCTGGAGATTGTTAGTCCATGCAAATAAGTTAACCAGAGATCTGGAGATCTCACTGGTTATAAGGCTTCAAATGAAATTCCTGGCATCTCCAGTTACACAAAAGTGGAAAGATCTACTGACACAATGGAGGAGAACCTTTTCCATTCAAACACCTCCTAGGTATGTTGGGATTATTACTCCTATATTCTCATATCCTGCTGCCCAATATGCTAAATAGCATGGGAGAATCTAATGCTAAAAATAAAAATTCTCAAACCCTGCCCATGATGGCTTGGAAATTGTCATTTCAATCCGTCTGGAAGGTGGAGGAAGATGGGCCAATATTTAATTGCTCGGTTATTAAAATATGTGCTGCCTATTGAGAAAATACAGCTAATAAAAAAAAATAAGGTGTAGCAGAGTTGTATAATGTCATACAACCTGGTAATATTGTAATATAATTTTACACATTTAGAAAGATTACAATATATAGACATGTTCTCTAATTTTAATTATATGCAATACGTATTACAATTAAATTGTATAATATAGTACTGAATGTTAACAAGCTACTTTTCATAAATTTATTTCATCAAAGACAAAATAAACCATATTCCACCTTGGCATAATATGTAAATGCAGCCACTGAGTTTAATAAGACCAATTCCCAATTTGCATTCCATTTCCTGGAAGTAAGTAAGAGTTAATTCAATTCAGTTGAGAAGGAAATTGCATTTAGGAACATTTTTTTTGAAAAAAAATCTCCTTCTTTGCAATATTTCAACAGTTGCAAAAAAAAAAATGTTGTTGTAAAGGGACCTGTGGCCTACAACATCTGGCTTTAATAGTTTGTTGATACAATTTTATGCTACCAAGACAAGGTACTAACACAGATATGCTATGATTTTTCTTGCTGCCTCTCTAAATTAGCCCTCCGCAGATTATGTCTTATCTCACTGTTTTATGCTGCTGAGACTCTGAGAATCTGAAATGTTAATGTTAATAAACAGCATCATTAATCCACTATGGATTTTTAATGAAAGGGGGAAATTAATGTCATCTGTGAAAATCCTATTCACAGCTACCCTTAAATACTTAAGCCCCACTAGGATCAATGAGACTAAGTCCCAAGTAAACAAGTAAAGGATTGCAACATTTATGGAACAGAGTGATTTGAATTACAGTGAATCTGCTCTCAAAAATATTTGTGGATCCCCCTCCTCCCCCTCCCACAGATTAACACAGGTAGTCCTCGATTTACGACCACAATTGGGAACAAAATTTATGTGGTTAAGCAAGGCGGTTCTTAAGTGAATCATGTCTGATTTTATGACTTTTTTTTGCCATGGTTCTTAAGTGAATCACTTCAGTTGTCAAAGGAATCATTTGGTCATTAAGCGAATCCAGGCTCCCCCCCCCCATTGGCTTTGCTTATCTAAAGCCAGCTGGGAAGTTTGTAAATGGAAACCACATGACCTCAGGATGCTGAAACTGTCGTAAAAAATATCTGATGGTAGCCAAGTGCTTCAATTTTGATCATGTGATTGCGAGGATGCTGCAATGGTTGTAAGTGTGAGGATCAGTTGTAAGTCACTTTTTCCAGAGTCATTGCAACTTTGAATAGTCACTGAATGAACAGTTATAAGTTGTGAACTACCTGCATGTAATAAGATTTTACCCTTCTGATGATCCTAAGCAATTGAGTACCGTAAGTAGCATCTTTCCAGATGATCACATTTCATTAATAAATTTGTTAGTCTAGAACAAGGGTGTCAAACTCAAGGCTCGCGGGCCACATCCAGACCGTAAGGTGCTTACATCTGGCCCACGGGGCTGCCCTGGAAGCAGCGGGCCGGCCCGCGGTGGCTCTGCCAGTGAAAATGGAGCTCGTGTTTTTGCTGGCTTTCAGGAAGCCGTCACAGCTGAAAACAGAGCTCGGGAGCCCGTTTTCGCTGACAGAGCGCTTGGGCCACCACAGGCGCCCCCGACACAAGTGATGTCAAGCTGGCCATTCACCCCCACCCCCAAGGTTAAGCACAACCCTGATGCGGCCCTCAATGAAATCGAGTTTGACACCGCTGGTCTAGCAAGATGCCACTAGATTTCTTCTGATTTTTGACTATCGAGGGCTTCCTCCTACAAAGCATTGTTATACAATTTCCTACAGTGTCTACAGTTCTGATGAGTGTTTCTTCACAGGAAATGAACTGGATCCAGGCTCAAGTCATCCTTATAAACAGGCCTACGGAAATTAATGAGTCTTAGATACTTGTGATTACCCCCAAATTTCATAATTGCAGTGATTCTTCTCCACGTACAGCTTTTGGTGTTTTAATGTTCTTACTCTGTGATGATGCACTGCAAGCTTTAAATTTGGTGCTGTTGTTTTTAGGCCCAGCGATCAATTATACCCAGTGATATGCTATGTTTTTTAAGCTACTGGTTTTGTTTATGGTTTTAAGTCTTTTGTAAGCCACCCTTGTCTTCAAGGGCGCCTAATAATTTGGCTAATAACTTTTTTCAAAAGAAATGAGTAAGCTTGGAATGAACCCTGGTAGCTTGGATGTATCATCGGGATTTTGAAAAAGCTTAACGAACTATTCAACAATAACATTTAATCACAAGCTGGGGCTGGAGACAGAGGAAGGAGGAAATGTACAGGAATTCAACTGACTAATGCGTTCGTTCACACTGTTTTACTGAGTAGATAATTTCAGATGTCTAGCTTCTCCAAAGATGTGGGCCACACCTCCCTGGAAATCACTTTTAAAATGTTGACCTCCTTTTCTGCGTTTTAGCCAAGACATGACCCTCTTGTGGTCACTTTTATGTAATCTGAAAAGATAGCTAATTGTGAAATAATTGTGAAATAATACATCTAATTTTCCGTGCAACTTTGAGCATTTTCAACATAAGAACTTGCCCTGTGGGAGGTTTTCTTTTCTAGCCATCTTCTTTACTCAACCCTCATTCGGTCATTTCAAAGGAGTCTTCTTTTTTTTTCTAGGTTTTTTTTTTTAAGGTCAGTATTCCACAAATCTGGGCATCCTTCTTCCACCCTGTCTAGTGATCATCTTTCTTTTACCTCCTAAACTGTGACATTCAGCCTGACCACAGGCAACTGACAGAAACATGAGGGGGCGGGGGGAATAATTTCAAGAGGGCTACTGTTTCCTAAAAAAAAAAAAAAGATTATAGGGAAATCTCCCAAAAGCATAGCTTTCTTATGCCCTATCCTTCTTCTCCCAAGGAAGTTTGCAAAAATTATAGATTTCTCTAGGGAAAGTCAATCAGGAGAACGATTCACACATGCTACCAAGCCACTAAATAGATTACTGAGTTTTGGTTTAGCATACTGCGGGCACTTAGCCAATCTTGTTGACAGATTATGGTTAAGCTTACCGTACAAATTCAACAATGACACCTTCTCCAATAAATACAAGCTACAACTCCTGCCTTAGTCTCCACTATCACAAACTCAGAGAACAAACCTTTGTAGGTGTGAACAGGTCTACTAACTTAAGAGATATTGTCATGTGTGCAAATGCGCGCACACAAAATCCGGCAACCCTATATTGTCAATGACATATTTTTTTTCTGTGACACAATAAAGATCACATGTGGTTAGTGTCAATGACACAATGAACATGAATTTGGAAAAACTCTAGAAGGCAATGGACAACAAGGGGGCCTAGAGTCCTACAGTCGATGGGGTGCGACTTAAGTGACAGAGTATCACGATTGTCATGATTTAGTGACTGAACAACAAAGATCAAATGAAACGTTACTTTCCAACTTCTGTTGTAAACATTAGAGCAGGGGTGAGCAACTATGGCAACTTTACAACCTGTGGACTTCAACTCCCAGAATTTATGAATTTCAACTCCCAGGATTTGAACCCTGGGAGCTGCAGTTTACAAATCGTAAAGTTGCCATAGTTTCCCCCACACACACACACACCTCCCAAAATTGTAAAGCATACCTTAGTGTCTTCACTGCCTTGCTTTCACCAGTTTTCATTAATCTATCTTCTCCCACACTTAATATTACAGATTATTTGATCTTCATATTTCTAAGGGGAAAATGGATAGGGTATAGGGGGGATCAAACATTTGCTTCTAGATTTAGAAGCTGACAAAGAAAAAGTTTGAAAAGCCCAGGTATAACCGGTTGATGTTTCACCATTTTTTAAAAAAAAACGGAGTTGTATTTCTCGCTAACTTCACTAATTATTATTCTTGCCCGTTCCTCTGCCTTGAACAGCTCACGTCATTTTCTCTTCATGAACTCGTTTCCCATTGATGATTCAACAGCCACGAAGCGCGAGAAGCTTTTTCTGCAAGTTCATATTGTGATTCATAACACAAACTAGAGTCCTTTTCCCATGGCTCAGCCGGGTAATGGGACCAAAATGATTACAAAAAGCTCCAGAAGATCTTGTTTAAGTGAAGGAGGGGTCAACCACACGACAGATGTGATTAATTTTAAGTATAAAATGATGCGTGCTGGAGCAAAACTCTAACACTGCACCTACAGTGATGGGGACTGTGCTACTTAGAAAAAAAAAACCCCGATCTATAGCTCAATGAAGACATCAAGCGAATGTAGCAGTTGTGAAAAACGTATACTGTGTTCCAGGGATAATTAGGGAAAATGAAAATGACAATGTTATATAAATCTATGATCTACTTATCTATCTATGCTGTGTACAGTTCTGGATGCCACTTTTGATTACATTAGACTAACAGATTTGGAAGGGACCTTGTAGGACACATTTAGTCCAACTCAGCCCGCCCAGGCAGGAGACCCTACACCATTTCTAACAAATGGCAGTCCAATCTCTTCTTGAAAGCTTCCAGGGATGAAGCTCCCACAACTTCCGAAGGTAAAATGTTCCATTGGTTGATTGTTATCACTGTCAGAAAATGTCTCCTTATTTCTAGGTTGAATCTCTCCTTGATCAGTTTCCATCCATTATTCCTTGTCTGGCCTTTGGGTGCCTTGGAAAATAGGTTGACCCCCTCCTCTCTGTGGCAGCCCCTCAAATATTGGAACACTGCTATCATGTCTCCCCTGGTACTTCTCTTCACTAGACCAGCCATGTCCAGTTCCTGCAACCATTCATCGTATGTTTTGGCCTCCAGTCCCCAAATCATCCTGGTTGCTCTTCTCTGCACTCTTTCTAGAGTCTCAACAACTTTTTTATAGTGTGGCGACCAAAACTGGATGCAGTATTCTAGGTGTGGTCTTGAAAAAGGATATAGTTGATTGGGGGGAGGGGGAATCTGAAAGAGGGCCAGTTTTGTCTAGTGGTTAAGGCACCAGGCTCAAAAGCAGGAGACTGTGAGTTCTAGTTTGCCTAAGTCATGAAAGCCAGCTGGGTGACTTTGGGCCAGTCCCTCTTTCTCAGCCCAACTCACTTCACAGGGTTGTTGTTGTGGGGAAAATTAGAGGGGGGAGGTGTATTGTATATATTTGCTACTTTGAGTTATTTGTAAAAATAATAAAGGCAAGATATAAGCAAACAAATAAACAATAAAACCCAGACAACCAGGAAGCTTCGATACTTTCCTCACAAGAAAAGATGAGAAAGATTGAATCCCTTTAGTCTGGAGTAAGGACTCGTGAGTTAGGAATATTAAATCAAACATGTAGAAAAATGGATGTGTATTTCTCCTGCTCACAAAACACTAAAATCAGGGGGCAGTCAATGAAGCTGATTGGAAAGAGATTTAGAACTAATAAAAGCACTCCTTCTTGTAATTGGTGGGATTATTTTGACATGTGGTGACGAGGGCCACTGAAGTGGACGACTTTAGATTCAAGGAGGACGGGTCTCTCAAGGGCTGCTCTGACCTTATCTGGGTTTTTAATCTCGACAATCAAAAGAGAGTCATTATGGCATAGTGGTTAAAGTGTTGAGTTAGGAGCAGCGATCCAGGTGAAATCTATCCACAGCTACCAAAGTACATAGAAAGACCTGGGTCTCCCAGCACCCAGTCTAGCAGCTTCTCCACTAAAGTGCAAATGGGCTGAGAGAAAGGGACTGGGAACCTCCATGACTTTGAATCTGAATCTCCTTGCTCCTAGTCCAGCATCTTGCAAAATGTAGGTCATTCCATAAGACAGGAGCCATCACACAGCCTCTTTCGAACGGTTGACAAGCCAAAAGACTAGACATTCCTGAAAAACTGTAAGTGTCTGGGAGATTAACATCAACAATCAAAAGACATCTAAAGATGTCTAAAGACATTAAAAGTTCTTTCATTAAAATATGTTTGTATATGTAACAAAAGCGGTCCAGTTCAATCTTTAAACAGCAGACACCGCGACTGCATGGAATCAGTCACTGTGTTCCGATGTTAATGGGTTTCTTTCTTTTTCTTTTTTGTATAGTTTGGCTTTCTTTTTCTCTTTTTGGTGTAGTTGTATGACAGCAATAAAAATAAGGCAAGAAGGAAAGGATAAAGCTCTCCTGTTGCCTGAAGATTAATGGCCTCCTCTATATTTTTAACCTTTCATCTCTCTACCTTCCCTTTTGGTACATACATAGTAGGGAAAACTGCACTAGTCCAGAAGAAGACCATCTTAGTCCAACAATCAAAATATTCACTGTTTATTCACCTTTAAAATAACAATACCAATATGATGATTTTTACTCAGGATTTTGGCTCGTCTCATCCCCAGATTCCATGATATTCTCTTCCAGCATCTTCAACATCTGGACTGTGTTAAATCCCCCAAAACAAAGAGAATCAGTTATGATACTCAATAATCATCAATACCGATGATGATCTCAGTATTTCACCTCCAATCTAGGAAATAATGTGTTTCTTCCAACACAAGTTGCTGGAGAACCCCAGCAGAAAGGAGATATGACTCTTGTGCCATCTTTGAAGACTTCCCAGAAGATAATTTAGCTGGTCTTTGAGTGAAGCACAATGCAGGATCAGATTCAGCAAAACACTGTTTACTTTCTGATAATCCAGCTACCATCATTACTAATGCCTTGAAAATGTGTCTATGGAGATTCTCAGTCATCCAGGTCATGGTTGTCCCAAAGGTGCTTTTTCAAGAGGCAACTGGAACTTTCTTTGTTTTTCTTTGAAGACATTTCACTTCTCATCCAAGAACTGATGAATTGAAGAAACTTCTTGGATAAGAAATGAAATGTCTGCAAGGAAAAACAAAGAAATCCCAGTTGCCTCTTGAAAAAGCACCTTTGGGAACTTCAAAATATGCCAAGATTTGCTAAAATTCCCAATCCCATGCCCAAACCGGCTAGGAACTTCAGGCAGACATCAGAAGAAGATCCAAACGTGTTTGGCATGAAAAATGTAGCCTTTTCCCCTTTTTTCACAATATAAGAACTGGGAGGAGAGTGTACCGGGTGTTAGAATGAAATACCAGGAGACCTGGGACTGATACATAGATAGCTTTAAAAGTGGATTGGACAAATTCATGGAAAATGAAGTTACTACTAGTTTACTACTTTCTGGATCACAGACAGCCTTCTCAGTGAGCAGCACGGATAGAGGACAATTGTTAATTCAGTAACCACAAATTAACTCTATTGTCTGAACGTAGGCATATCCTTCAGAAGTAAATTGATTGATTCCTTGATTCTGCTTGCTATAGTTTCTGTGCCATTTCAAGCAAACTAACTTGAAGCATTTTACAAAGTCAAGATGCAGACTACCACCCGGCATCATATTGCCAAATAAAGCACTCCTGTGTTGCATTTTTTTTCTCCAGCATAGCTCCATCTCTTACTTTCCAAGTTCATAAATTCTCTGATTTCCTGAAACAGTCAGCACCTCTGCCCTCCACCAATTCTCATTTTTTGCCTGGCTTCCCATAAGGAACTCAACAGGCATTCTCTGCTTACATACTGTACCTTGGGCAACAGAGCAAAGAGCCAACAAGACCACGAATGATTATAGTTGGCGTCTCCTTTCCAGGGAACAAATGCAACTGGTACACCAGCTAATGCCAGTTAACATCTTCCTAAACCAGGCTTCCATTTGCTCCAGTGGTGGGATTCTATCGGTTCAGACGAATCCGGTAGCTCCAATAATCAGCCGGGAGTGAACCGGTTCATCCAGACAATCAAATGGGCCTACCCACCCACCCGCATTATTTTCCTACCTTTATCTCCTCAGCTGATTCGCATGGATCAATCGGCTCTGCTCTGTTACTCCTCCAAAGAAACCCGGAAGTGAAGACTTTTCAAATGGCGCACATGCATGCAGTGTGCGTTAGACACGAATGCGCAAAGCGCACAATCACCAAACCAGTTGTTAAGCAACAACCTACTAGCAAGAGTCATGAATCCAAGAGAATCCTCAAGATAGGATTTACTTTTCAGGGAAGCCCAATCTCATTTAGAGTCAAAAATTGGAACCATCTTGGAACCACAATTCCACCTTGTTTGAGTTAAGCCCAAATCTGCCTTTCTCCATCCAAAGTATGATGGCCTCCAAATACCAGTCAAGACTTCCCCTGCATTTCCTTTCTAGCCAGGATGGAGACATATGACTGGAAACCCTTTACAAGGATTCCCCACCTCATGATGGCAGATGACCTCTCAAAGGTGGCTTCATGCTAAACAAAATGGAGCAGAGGACTTCTCCAAGGTCTCCCATGTCCAAGAGAGGCCAATGTTTGGAAGTAGCTAACTAACTCTGCTTGTTTCTTGAAGCAATTTATTTTATATCCATGCTTTATTATTTTTATAAACAACATATCTAATACTCCTTCCTTCCCCTATTTTCCCAACACAACACAACCCTGTGAGGTGCGTTTGGGCTGAGAGGGGACAGGCCCATACTGGGTGTTTGCTACCTTCAGAATCACAGTGTCAGCCCAGGGGTGTTATTCAGCAGGTTCTGACAGGCTCTGGAGAACCGCTAGCAGAAATTTTGAGTAGTTCGGAGAACCAGTAGTGGAAATTTTCAGTAGTTTGAGGACCAGCAAATACCACCTCTGGCTGGCCCAAGAGTGGGGGTGAGAATGTAGATTTTGCAATATCCTTCCCCTAGGAGTGGGGAAGGAAGGGGATTGTGCAGTATCCTTCCCCTGGAGTGGGGTGGGAATGGAGATTTTACAGTATCCTTCCCCTGGAGTGGGGTGGGAATTAAGATTTTGCAGTATCCTTCCCCTGGAGTGGGGAGGAAATGGGGATTTTGCAGTATCCTTCCCCTGCCACGCCCACCAAGCCACGCCCACAGAACCGATAGTAAAAAAATTTAAATTCCACCACTGTGTCAGCCCTGGAGGCCATCTTTTCAGGCAATACCTCAAAAGGGGTACCTGCTGGGGACAACAATGAAAAGGGGAGGCTGCCTGTTTTCCTGAACTTCCTGAAAGCATCTGCTCAGAGATTGTTTGTGACTCAAACATTTATTTATTGAAATTTATTGCCCGCCCAACCCCAGTGGACTCTTACATAAAGGCCAGGCTAGATAGTGACGGTTGATCCGAGAGCACTTTTCTTATCGTCTTAATACATCTGGAAGGTCACCAATTAGGGACGGCTGCTATAATTCTAGGCCCAAAATTTTTTAGAATCAGTATTCCCACCTCAATAGCACACACAGACAACAAACACGCACGTTTTTATTTTTAAATGAATTGATCAATATTTTTGAGAGGGGAAACTTGCAAGAAATTTTGCAAGTTTTCCCCGAGTATAGAAATGGTATAGAAAAACTGTTCTTGGGCAGGGGGTTGGACTAGAAGACCTCCAAGGTCCCTTTCTATGACTAATGTGGACAAGGCTAACAAGAGCCAGTGTAGTGTACAGGTAGTACTCAGCTTGCAACTATTCCTTTAGTGAATGGCACTGAAAAATGTGACTTACAACCAGTCCTCGCATTTACAACCAACGCCGCGTCAAAAGTTTGATTCTTGGGCATCTGGCATAGTATTTCCCAACGGTTGCAGCATCCTGAGGTGACGTGATCTGCTTAAAGGCCATATGATTTACTTGAGCGGCACAAAAAAAAAAAAGGTTGTTAAATTGGGTGTGACTCACTTAACAACCGCCTTGCTTAGAGATTCTGGTCTCCGTTGGGAGTTGGAAGCCGAGGACTACCAGGAGTCCACCAACACAAGTGTTATTTGTCTAGGGAAAGGCACTCTTGCTATCCAGCACGCTCATGCTTTCACACCGTGGCACAAGCAAACACAATTAATCATGACCCTTCCCTGGGTTTTCTTCCAGACAATAGGAGGGCCACAGCCAAAAGTGCTAAATTCCAGAGATCTTTAGTGAAAACAAATGCCATGTTTCCTCAGAAACTTTTAACGGGGCCTGGGCTCCCTCCACTCCGCCTTCCCCTCCCGCAGAAACAAGACTCAGCCTCTTGTCAGCTCCGAATGGACAAAAATGGACTTACAAGGCAATAAACAAGCAGAGATTCACACCAAGCCCTGCCTTTCAGCCCAAGGATGGTTTCACTTTAGGGAGGAAAAAAAAGGGGGGATGGGGGGAGAAAGAGGAAGGAGGGGAAAATGCTGAAAAAATTCCTCAGAGTAAATTGAGCAAAAGTATTTCTACCCAGGGGGGGTGAGGGGGAGGCTGGCTGATGAATATAAAGTCTTTCGGAGGGCGAGGAGTTCTCCGCTTGTTATGGGGTTTAAAAATTCCCCGCTCCACCTGCACGTAGGTGGATTCTCCTCACACACGTGTGCAAGCTAAGGATTTTACACCACTATTTTAATTAACCGAGGAAGCAGCAGCAAACCGACGGACATGTTTTCTCCTGTTATGCCAACAGCATCCCATGTAAAAGGCAGCAAATACTTTTTCATCCCCTTACATCCACATCTCCATTTTGTTTTTCTTACAGGTAACTCTTTCGACTCGCAACAGTTTCTTTTAGCGACCGTTCAAAGTTACAACGGCACTGGAAAATGTGACTCGTGACCGTTTTGTCACGCTTACGACCTCTGCAGCATCCTCACGATCACATGATCAAAATTCAGATGCATGGCAGTTGGTTCATACATACGACCGTTGCTGTGTCCCAAGGTCATGTGATCTCCCCCCCCACCCTTTGCGACCTTCTGATCAGCAAAGTCAATGGGGAAACCGGATTCACTTAACAACCGGGTTACTAACTTATCAACTGCAGTGATTCACTTAACAACTGAGGCAAGAAAGGTAAAATGAGGCAAAACTAACTGAACAAATGTCTCACTTAACAACAGAAAGATGAGAACTACCTGTCTTTATGTGATGGAAGGTAACATTCCCATCCCACCTTTTCTCCAGAAAATTAAGCTGACCAACTTTTTTCTCCAGATTTTCCCAACAACAACCCTGTGAGGAAGATAGGGCTGAGAGAGTGAGGGACTGGTCCAAAGTCAGCCATTTAACTTCCTCGGCTGAGGGTGGACTTGAATCTGGCTCTTTCTCTGGTCTCAATCCAACACATTATTCAATATATCAGACTGGCTTTTTAAAAGTGAATTATATTCTACCGTGCTACCATCAATTTTCTCACAACAACCATCCTGTGAAGTAGGTTGAGCTGAATGAATGAAAGACTGGCATGGGCCCCTCAGGCAGATTCTGCAGCTCAGGCGGAACCAGAACTTCGATTCTTGAACATTGGATCTGTTACAGGTAGTCCTTGACTTACGACCACAATTTGAACCCAAACTTTGTTGCTAAGCAAGACAGTTGTTAAGTGAGTTTTCTCCCATTTTATAATCTTCCTTACCAATGATTAAGTGAATCATTGCACTTCTTAAACTAGTAACACGGTTGTTAAGTGAATCTGGCTTCCACACTGACCTTGCTTGTCAGAAGGCCGCAAAAGGTGATCACATGACCTCAGGACACGCAGCTGTCATAAATACATGCCAGTTGACAAGCACCCAAAATTTTTATCACATGACCATGGGGATGCTGCAAGGGTCATATGTGTGAAAAACAGTCATAAGTCACTTGTTTCAGTGCAGTAACTTCAAACAGTCATTAAAACAAATGGTTGTAAGTCAAGGACTACCTGTACACTACACCGGCTCTTATTAGCCTTGTCCACATTAGTCATAGAATCGTAAGGTTGGAAGGGACCTTGGAGGTCTTCTAGTCCAACCCCCTGCCCAATAACAGTTTTTCTATACTAAGAAGTATCTCTTTGCTCGAAGGTCATTCTAAACCACAATTATGGGTAAAAATAGTCAGGATCTCTAAGATGCATATACCTTATAGGTATACCTGCACAGAAGCATGGGGGGGGGAGAGGGAGAGAGAGAATGTACCATGCTGCAGTAGTGACTGCTTCCACCTGTCCTCTCTGAAAAATTTGGAGGAAGGGAGGGCCATCTACAGTTTCAGTCAACTGCATTCCCACCAATGTCCTGGGAAATAGCCAAGGATTTAACATTCGCTGCAGCTAAAACCCACGAATCTTGGTCTTTAAGCCCTGCTTGACTATGATATGATACAAGCAAAGTTCACAATACAATGTGAAATTTGCCTGTTTCTAGTTTTGCACATGGCATGAACACAAACTCTGTGTCTTTAAAACCATGGTTAATAGCTCCATGTTTGAGAGGGAGCGAAGCCAGGGTATCGCCATGATCTAGCACTATAAGGAGAGGTGGGCGTTTCAGTCTCCTGCTTCAGAGAGACTTGCCATGAAGATAAAAGATTGAGGGAAAAGCCATGTCCTAGGAGGTGCTGCTCATAAAAAAGGCTTGAAAGATAATAAAATACTGCACCAGAATACTGCAGAAGGAGAAGCCACATTTAAAGAGGAAAAAAAAAAAGCTGTCAAAACTATACTCGGCAATGAAGATGCACACATTTCCCCAAACTTAAACAGTCCGGGTAGCCCGAACTGCAGCTCCAAATACCAAACTGGTTAAGTTAAGAAATCTTCAGTTAGGCTTCATTCAAGCCACCTCCATATTTATTCCCAATTCTAAAGTGCAGTTTTCCCAGCCATCCCCAAGCCTGGAAGGCCTCCTGTTCTTTTTAAACACTCCATAAAAGTCAGGCTGAGAGGCAAGACATTCATTCACCCGATGCCTTTTTTTTTTTTTTGCAAGCCGCCACCACACTACATCAGTTGAATTTCCACCTGTCCCTGTTTTCCAACTAACTGTTAAGTGGGAGACAAAAAAAAACCAAGTCAGGAGCAACCAACACACAAGCTACCTCATTATAATCTAACACTTTCTCCGGCAGTAATGTTTTAACAATCCAATGAAATACATACAAGTAATACTTTCTCCCAGGGCAGGATTTGCATTTTTTTTAATATATGTATATGTGTGTGTGTGTGTGTGTGTGTGTGTGTGTGTGTGTGTGTATAATATATATATATATTATATATATATATATATATATAGAGAGAGAGAGAGAGAGAGAGAGAGAGAGAGAGAGAGAGAGAGAGAGAGAGAGAGAATATATATATATATATATATTTATTTATTTATTTATTCGGGTGTCGCAGAAGCCTCTCCAAGGCGCAGTTCTGAGGGGGGGAAAAATAACCCTTTCAACTGCAATGGGATCACGTTCCCAAACCACTGCGGGAAAACAGCCTCAGCACACCCAGCTTACCAAAGGGAAAAAAAAACCCCCTACCAAGTTCGCGGAAGCCCCTCACCCACCCCCAGGTAAACGTCCTGAGGCCCCTCACGGTAGTCCCGCCGATATTTCTGAGGCTCCCCCCACCCCCAGCCGCCTTCCCCGCAATTCCTGAGATGACCTTGGACTGGCTGGCTAGCCGCAATCTCCAGTCTGATCTCCCGACACGGAGGGGGCCTGACTTTGACGCCAAAGCGCTTCGGAAACGCACCCCTTTTCCTTCTTTCCAGCCCCCGCTTCTTCCCGAGCGAAGCCTGGAGTCGGGAATCAGGCTGCAAAAAGGGCCGCGCTCGCCCCTCCTGCAGCAGCACTGCTTTCCCCAGGGAGACCCCAACACACACACACAACCCACTGGTGGGACCCTCACCAGCCGTGCAAAAAAAAAAAAAACAGCCAAAGGAAGAAGCCCCCACCCAGCCCTTTCCACGTCTCCTCGGGTCCATTGCCTGGGCAGGAAAAGGGCCTGGCCGCCTGGCGTCCGAGCGGGAAGAAAAACTTGGAGATGGCTTCGGAAGTTGCAAGCGCGAGGCCGGCAGGCTCTCCTGAGCGCCTTCCTTCCTTCCTTCCTTCCTCCTTTTTCCTTCTTTCCTTCCTCCTTTTCCTTCGTTTCCAAAGCTCTGGCCAGCCGGGAAGTGCGGGGACTCCCCCGGCTTTTTGCTGGGTTTTCTGGTTTTGGTTTTTTTTTGTTTTGCTCCGGGCTTGTCCGCGCACACTGGCAGGCTGAACAAAGCGGATGCCTTGAATTCCTTCCCAGCCCAGCTCGGGTTTGGCAGCGCTTGGAAGCCCGGATCGGCCAGCAGGAGGAGGAGGAGATGCGGCCCCTCGCCGACGCTTCCCCCAGCCCACCCGGTGCCCACGCTGCCCCCCACCCCCCAGCCCATGCCTTACCGGTCCTCCTCCCCAGCGCCGCCGCCGCCACTGCTTTCCCTTCGGCGCGGCGCGCAGGAGCCCCAGGGCGCCCCAGAGTTTCTTCTTCGCCTTCGTCTTCTCCCCTCCGCTTCCCTCCTAAAAGGCCCGGCAGGAACCGCCGGCTCTGCCCGCCCCGGCTGCCCACACTCCGCGGCAGGGGGGGGCGGCGGCCCGCTTGGAGTTGCTGATCCGGCCCCGCGGACTGACTGGCTGGCGAGCTGGGGCTTCTCCTCCCGACAATGAGAGGCGGCGAGGAGCCGAGAGAGCCGGAGCCCCTGCGGGCGGGCCTGACGTCAGGAGGCGGAGGCAACGGCCGCGACGCCTCGCTCTCCCTGGACGCGAGCCCCCGAGACGCCTTCCGCCCGCCAAAGGAGGCGGGAGAGTCCCGGCCGGACACTCGGCGCGGCCTTCCTCTGGCAGCGGAGAGGCCGGGCAGCCTGAGGGGCCGCGGAATCTTGTGGGGGGAGCCCAGCGAGGGACGGGAGTTTGGCTCTCCCCGTGGCCGCGGAGAGGGCGCGCTCGTGGCTCGGCCCTCGGCTCAAGCCCGCGTGGCCCGGCCCGTGTCCACTTGGGTGGGCGTCGTTGTGTATATATATATTGTGTGAACGCAACGAGTTGGGTCACTTGAATTCCCCCCCACCCGAGTTTAAGTTTAATATATATAATAATTAATTAATTAATTAATTAATATATTTAATTATTATTATTTAATTATTATTTAATTATTAATTATATATTAAATGTATAATTTAATGTATGATTAAATATATAATTTAATATATAATTCGCTCAGCGACCGGATCCGTATATATTAATTATTAATTATATATTAAGTATAATTAATATATACGGATCCGGTCGCTGAGCGAACCTGGTTGGCTTAATGTTACTGCTGTTGGCTGAGTCCAGTTAGTCTAAGGTTTAGGCCAGGGGTCTCCAACCTTGGCAACTTTAAGCCTGGCAGACTTCAACTCACAGAATTGGCTGGGGGATTCTGTGAGTTGAAGTCTGCCAGGCTTAAAGTTGCCAAGATTGGAGACCCCTAGTTTAGACTGCGGATTTGAGGAACTTCCCGTTTTACGACGGTATGGAAAAAAGTGCTCTGATTTTTCAGCCCATGTGGCCAGAGAAGAGGAAAAAGTAGGATTAGGTCAAAGGGGAGCTGATTTACCCCTGGTTTCGAAGGTTATTAAAGTATATAAACTAATGCATTAAAATTGCCTGTAGATATTTTTTTTTTATGATTCTTTATTTTATGATGCCTTTCCCTGTTTTGGGCAATACATGAAAGGCCCCACCAACTCTCTTGAGCAAGGAGTGAGGAGTGATTTACAGCAAAGGAAACATCTTAACTAAAAGATCTTGGAAGGCAGCTGATCATCAGGACAGACAACATCAGTCAGAGCAGACAAATCTGATGTAGTAATCTTTAAAAATTCGCTTCCAGAGGCCTAGGAAAAGGGGTTAAAACAACAATAATTATATTGCTCAGGTGTGTAAGCTTACTGTTTAAAAAAACAATAACTTTTTTCCCAATTATTTAGACTATGCAAAAGACAGTTATATAATAAAAGCAACAAAGTTATTGTATTGTTTAGACAATTACATAGAAAGGGGTAACATAATGTATTAAGGGCCTCATTTCTGCCATATTGCTAATTTGGCCAAATATCTTATTCTTGTTTAATCTGGATGTTTTTAGTGTTTTTGTGTGTTGTTAGTGTTTTAATATGTTTTAGTATTTTTAATTGTAATGTATTTATTTATTGTAAAGCACCCAGTCATTGACTGAGGTAGGCAGCTATAGAAATTGAATAGATAAATTTCATTGCAAGAATGTAATGGTTTGGTATTTAATTTGGTACGTAACTGGTGAACGTCATTGTATTTCTTTGCAGCCACATAGGATCACTGTTTATTAGAGACATTGACTAGAAAGTAGGATAGTTATTAAATAGGAGTACCTCTAAACATGTGCAGAGTTCACATGTATAGTTATTGTTTTGTAATTTTTTAAATCCTCAGGCTGATATTTAGCACTTATTTTAAAAAGCATTTAAATCTTCAGGTTGACATTTAGTACACATTTTAAGAAGTCAGCGTTTTCAAGACAGAGATTCCATTTTTGAAATGCTGAGCCTGTTTAATACAATACATATACTTGACATTTCTTCTTTAGAGATATTTACTTTCCTTAAGAGATCACAAGGAGGTATGCCATTGTACAAGTTGTCACTCTGCCAGTACACAAAAGGAATTAGACTGTGGTTTTAAATACATGCTGATTAATCCCAAATAGGCAGGTATAACCCATGGTCAGAATCTAAGAGAGGGGAGGGTGAGGGGGCGTTAGGGAGGGGGACAGGGGGAAAAATCTGTATTTGAAAAACTTTTTCAATAAAAAGAATCTAAGAAAGGGTTTTTTTCTGGTTGGCTAAAAAAGGCAAAGATAACTCGATAACAAACATTAGTCTTATTAGCGTCACTTTTTCCATGGCTGTTATTGACTCCGTGACTAACTTTTCCCCATGCGTTAAAACAATTGTGTTAGGTTGTCTTGCTTTTAATCTTCTTGACGCTAACCACTAAGCATCTTCACTTTACCTACTGTAGTTCTTAGCCACCCCAGTGGGGTTCCTGATGTACAAGGAGAAGCAGAGCCTGGGGTGGGGGCAGAGTCAAGAGAGGAATCAGTCTGGAGTCCTTATGTTCCCACAAGCAATCTAAATTCAACCCTTTTTGAATTCTTGTTACCTCTTATCTAGCACCAATTTGGTGCTGGCCGTAAGTTGACTAGATTCTTGTGTACAGGCAAGAGCAATAAATCAGCTTAACTGAAATTTAATGTGTGGTCCTGATTCACACCTGACACCCAACATCAAAAGCTTGTCCACACCTGTCCTAGAGGTGTTTCGGCACTATAATGTGTAAAGTAGTGTGTGATACATTGAGAAGGGGCATTTTACAAACTACTGTAGGAAGTTAGCACCCACCCCTCTCCTAGGAAAATGAGATATTTTAGGAAATAGTTTATAGTTTATTGGATTTCTATACCGCCCTTCTCCCAGGGGACTCAGGGCAGAATATTTCCCCTAAAAGGGAGGCAGAATATTTCCCCTAAAAGGGAGGCAGAAACTCAGCGCCCCCCCGCCCGCCGCCACCTTTGTCAATGGGCCATTAAGGCCTGAGCCAGTTTATTCTACATAACAAAGATCTACCTTCTTCAGGCAGAGCCATAGTAGGAATTGCCCAAAGCCCTTTCATTACATCATCACCCAGCAAGAGTCAACCAAGCCTGGGACTCAAAAGACAACCTACAAAGTGACCCCTGCATGGCCCCATGGGAGTCTGACAACCAATCAGAACACAAGCTCAAATTCAAAACCCAACAAAGGGTATAAAACCCAGGCACTCTCAGCATCTCTTCCCTTTTTTCTGCCCAGGATCTCAAGCCATATGACCCTGTTCATCAATAAACCTTTCCAAGCAACTTCCATGTTTTCAGTGTCTTTCTCCCCGCTTGGAACTGTACCCAGATGGACGTTTCTTCCAACACTATAATGCCAGCTTTTCCTCAAAGCATTCTCTTGAAGGCTTAATATAGCTGCTACACAGTCTCCTTAATGGGTATCCATGTGTGGGTGGTGGCCCAGCTTCATTAATGATTCCAGTGCAAATGTCGCCTATTTAAGTCTGAACACTTCAGATGAAAAAAAAAGCTTGCAAGGCAATGGGATGCTTAATCTGGCAATTATCTTTCCAGATGTGAGAACTTGTCCTTTTAGATAGGTTCGGGTTGAAGTTTAATTCCCATGTTCTCCAGTGCTAAAAACAGGTTATATCGTATGTGGGGAAAGAATCATTTTATAAACTCAATATTGATACAAAACCAAGAAAGCTTAAAAATCTGACTTGTGGTACAATCCTCTCACAGATTAATTCAAAACATCCTGTGCACAGCCTAGTAAATACATTTCCTGTCATCAAGGATTGGATGTTGGTGCAATCAGATTACTCTGATCCAAGTGCAGGGGTCTGCAACCTTAAGCATTCAAAGAGCCATTTGGACCCATTTCCCACAGAAAAGAAAATACCGGGAGCCACAAAACCTGGGTGGGCGTGGCCAACTCGATGTCACTCACTTCCACCAGTCACATGACCGCCCCCAGCCACGCCTGCCCAGCCGGTCATTAGGGCAGAGAACTAGTTATTAAAAAACACCAACCCTTTTGACATATATCTCCCCTCCCTCCCTCCCTCCCTCTCCCCCTCTCTCTGCATCTCTCTGTTTTTGCCCTGGCCGCTTCTCCATCCCCTGTCGCCCTTACCGTCTCAGGCCAGGCAAGGAGGGGAGGGCGAGGGGCGGGGCCAGCCAGTGGTGAGATCACCTGACAGGGAGCCACAGCAGAAGGCCCAAAGAGCCGCATGTGGCTCCAGAGCTGCAGGTTGCTGACCCCTGTCCAAGTGTGAAAAAGAGTTAGCAGCAGTCTTAGGATAAACGTATGACAGGGGTGTCAAACTCAAGGCCCGGGGGCCAGATCTGGCCTATGAGCTACTTAGATTTGGCCCATGGGACCTCCCTGGAAACTGGACTGGCCTGTGGTGCTTCTGCCAGCTAAAACGTTTTCACTGACAGAGGGTTGCAGGAGTCCATGGCAGCCAAAAACAAAGCCCCCAACACGAGTGATGTCAAGTTAGCCACACCCACCCTGGCCACGCCCACTCTACCCCCCCTCCCCCATCAAACACAACCTTGATGCAGCCCTCAATGAAACTGAGTTTGACACCCCTGCCTTAGGATAATCATCTCACTAAGCTTAATGTAACTCCAGCATTAATTTGGCTTTTATCATGGTATAGCTGACTAAGAGAGAAGGAAGGTGAAAAATCAGAGATGAAAAACCACCTGGTCAGCAGGAATCCTGCTTTTTGTCTCCATCACTGTGGGGGCCCTTCAATCGAAAAGAAAGCTTCTGCAAAGCTTCAGGAAGTCCTACAACAGGGATATCCAACCTTGGCAACTTTTTTTATTTTATTGTCATTGTTTTAACTGGGTTTTAATTACGTTACCTTTTATTATTGTATGTTTTAACCTGTGTTCGCCGCCCTGAGTCCTTAGGGAGACGGGCGGCATATAAATTTTTGGAAATAAATTAAATAAATAAATAAATAAAATCTGTGGACTTCAACTCCCAGGATTCCCTAGCCATCATGGCTGGCCAGAGAATTCTGGAAATTGAACTCCACAAGTCTTAATGTTGCCAAGGTAGAAAACTTCTGCCCTGAAATGTGCTTTTTGCATGCCTGAAAGTAAATAAACACAGCTGTATTTTAAAGCAAAAAATGAATAACACACTAATTTAAATCAACTTCTCCAGCCTTGGAGAATTTTTTTAAAATCTCCCTCACTGCCCCAGTGTTTAATGGTTTAAGGCCTATAAACATTTGTTTTCCTTTTATCCCCTTTCGTTCTTCCCATGATCAATTCATAAACCTTCACATGTATCCATTCACTCAGGAGCCAGCATAGAAAAAGGCAGGAAGGTTGCGGAGATTAGTGGCACATTAGCACAACAGCTGTATTCGTGCACGCAAAAAGATGCTACACACATACCTTAAGTGTTTTGCAGGGGTTTCACTGATTTCTAAATAAAAAGAAAATAGCCTATTTCCTTCCCCAGAATCTTACATTTCAAAATGCAGATTTTATTTACAATATGGTGATTTTGCTGCCTCATCTGGTTAAGTTTTTAAATTCTTGAACTAATAGAATGTATGCAGGAATGAGAAATTATGTTTGGGGGGGGAAAGAAGCATTCCTAAAATCCATGGCTCTCCTAACCACCCTTTGCTGGGTCCCATCTTTTAATATGCTAGAGGGCAGAGCAAAAATCTATTCAGTGGATTAGATAAGAAAAATTCACACCCTTTTGTGTTCAAAGCCAGCTAACCTAAACCACCTTGTGGTAGCTGCTTCAAAGCTTGCTGCCAGTGCATTATTCCTTCCTTTGCTAACTCAGCACAGAATATGGGTTCTTTGCACGCTTCCCACCCTGATATATATAACCCATTTAATTCCTGAAGAGCTCTTAGATTCAGCCTCATCCTTTTAGTTAATAGCCCATTTCCCCTTAAGTATTCACAGTATAATATAACCCAGACTCCATCAACCAAGGACTTTCTAAGCTCATGAATGAAATGGATAGAAATTCCCAGCTGATTTGGTATTGATCAGCATCCTCCCCCATCCCAATTCGGAAAGTGCTAAATCCTGAAAATCCAATTCTCAAGATTCCATGTAATTTTTGTACCTTTTAAAGCTGTGATGGCGAACCTATGGCACGCGTGCCCGAGGTGGCACGCAGAGCCATCTTTCCGGGCATGCAAGCTGTTGCCCAACTCACCTGCAGCTGCGAATCCACGTGTGACATAACTGGTGTTCAGGTCTCTGGTGCTCATGTGTGCAATTCCAGAGACCCAGCTGGTCTTTGGAGCTCTCCTGTGCATGTGTGCGCATTTGTGCATGTGCAGATGGCATCTGTGTACATGCATTGCACGCATGAAAATCGTGCGCATGTGCAGGTGGTTTAATTGCGCATGCAGTATACGGGGGAGCCGTGCAAAAGCCACATACATGCACAGAAGGTGCAACTGCATCCACAGCGCACAGAGGAGCTGTGCAAAAGCCACACGCATGCGCCAATGGTGTAGTTGTGCCCACAGTGCATAGGGGGGCACGCAAAAGCCGTGTGCATGTGCAGATAGTGTGGATGCACGCGCAGAGCCCAGGGGAGGAGCCACGCATAAACTAAGTGCGTACCTGTTTGGCACTCAGTGAGTAAAAGATTCACCACCACTGTTTTAGAGGTTCTTTGCTTTAGGAAAAAAAACCCCACCAAGATTCTCTGTTCCCCTTTGGTTCATTCTAAAGCAAGGGTGTCAAACTCGGGGTGTCACGTCGTCACATAACATGTCGTGGACTTTTCCCCCTTTGCTAAAAGGGGTGGACGTGGCCACTGTGTGATGCATCCGGCCTGCGAGTTTGACACCCTGGTTCTAGAGCAAGCGTGTTCAACCCTAGCAATTTTAAGACTTGTGGACTTCAACTCCCAGAATTCTTCATGCAGGCTGAGGAATTCTGGGAGTTGAAGTCCACGGGTCTTAAAAGTTGCCCAGGTTGGACACCCCTGGTTTAGAGAAACCCCAGATTTAAATAGTTTCACCTAATACGAGGGATGAGAAGGATACCTCGCAGTACGAAGTAAGAATACGGAAAATCTCAGCATTTGGCTTGAGCTATTAGAAGATGGTTTGGCTCAAGAGGCAGTGTGGAGGGTTGTTAGCCTTGCCAGAGTTGAAGACAGCACCAAGACACCATGTTGTTGTTCTTGTTAGTTGCGAAATCATGTCCAACCCATTGCGACCCCATGGACAACGTTCCTCCAGACTTTCCTGTCCTCTACCATCCTCTGGAGTCCATTTAAGCTCACGCCTACTGCTTCAGTGACTCCATCCAGCCACTTCGTTCTCTATCGTCCTCTTTTTCTTTTGCCCTCCATCTTTCCCAGCATTAGGCTCTTCTCCAGTGAGTCCTTCCTTCTCATTAGGTGGTCAAAATATTTGAGTTTCATCTTCAGGACCTGGCCTTCTAAAGAGCAGTCAGGGTTGATCTCCTCTAGGACTGACCGCTTTTTTTTTTTTTTTTTTTAATTTGATTTATATGCCGCCCTTCTCCGAAGACTCACGGCGGCTTACAATGTGCTCAGCAATAGCCTTCATCCTTTTGTATATTTATACAAAGTCAGCTTATTGCCCCCACAAACTGGGTCCTCATTTCACCTACCTTAGAAAGGATGGAAGGCTGAGTCAACCTTGAGCCTTGGCGAGATTCGAACCCTGCAGTAATTGCAGGCAGCTGGTCTTAAGCAGCTTAATAACAGGGTGCCTTAAACCCTAGTACTACCAAGGCTTTGATCGCCTTGCAGTCCAAGGGACTCGCAGGATAATTCTCCAGTACCAGAGTTCAAAGGCCTCAATTCTTTGGCGCTCAGCCTTCCTTATGGTCCAACTTTCACAGCCATACATTGCAACTGGGAACACCAAAGCCTTGACTATACACACTTTTGTTGGCAGGGTGATGTCTCTGCTTTTTAGTAAGCTGTCTAGATTTGCCATAGCTTTCCTCCCCAGGAACAAGCATATTTTAATTTCTTGGCTGCAGTCTCCATCTGTGGTGATCTTGGAGCCCATGAAAATAAAATTTGTCACTACCTCCATTTCTTCCCAATCTATTTGCCAGGAATTGAGAGGGCCGGATGCCATGATCAGTATGACATGATCAGTATGACACCATACTGGGGAACATTTCCCACATATCCCATGGTTATTTTAAGCAGTCCTAAATCTAAACCCATCACTAGTACCATGGATTTCCTTAAGCACTGTTTAAGCATCGAATTAATTGCATGTAATTATGATATGGATCTTTTCCCCAATTAATTGGTGGAAAATTGGTGAAAATTGGTAGTCAGGTGTAATTGATTTTAATCATGATATCGAACAAGTATTTCTCAATCTTGGCAATTTTAACGGGCTTCAGTTTTCAGAATTCCCCAGCCAGCATGCTCTGGGGAATTCTGGGAATTAAAGTCCAAACCTCTTAAAGTGGCAAGGTTGAGAAATACTGATATAGGTTGTTTCTTTCACTGTTTAATACTATTAAACCTTTTTTTTTTCTCCTGTGGTTTTCCTTTTGTCTTGTTTTGTAAATTTCACCAGGAAAGAAAAAACAAAGGTCGAGGGGTGGGGGGAAAGGTTCCCATTTTGGTTATCAAACCACAAATCACTTTAAAATTTTCATTGGTTCTTTCAATTTGTATGGCTGCTCATCTCAGCGAATGACTCTGGGTGGCGAACCATCTTAAAATAAGCCATTTTCTATCATAAATACAAAAATGAAAAGACACAACAGCCAAGGAGACTGTCACAATCAGTGGTTGTTAGCACAAACAGGAAAGGGGCCCCGTCATACACTCAAGGCCTCAGGCCCAGAACCAGGTCTTCAAGGAGGGCCTTCTGAAAGGCCAAGATTTCTAATTTCTACAGGGAGAATGTTCCCCCAATCTCATTTCAAATTAGCAGAGCCCTCTGCCACTTTGGAGTTTCTACTGGATACATCAACTGCAAAAAAATCCTGTAGATGCATATGCAGAAAAACGAAGAGATGGAATCTAGAATTAGAAGGATATATTTAAGTAAACTCATTCAGCATAGCAGCCAACTGACTTTTTTCAATCTCCTTTTTTCAATTTGTTGAATATTCTCTCATTTAACAAATTGCATGGAAATAGCGCCCTCTCCTAGTAAGAGACAGTTATTTCATTCACTAACAATTCTGGTTTAAATTGAATTGAAACATGACTTATTTTCCTTTGGGCTCCAAATGTCCAACCCAATTCATAATAAGACAAGAGTTCCTGTATGCCTAATTTATTGCCCTGCATGCAAACAGAAAATGATCTATAGATAATCCAAGCAAACTACTTCTTCAATAAAACAGATGGTCATTTTTTTTTCTTCCCGCCAGAACTGAACATGCAGAAAAATCCTTCTCCTACACACCAACGGGGTGAGCCAGATCCAGCCAATTTGTTCAATCGTAATTAAATTTAATGCGAATGGAACCAGATGTATTGGGGGTTTTTTTGTCTTGACCTTGACTGCTTCTTTGGTCTGGCAACTCTGGCTTCTGGGAGGATAAATCTGCCGTGCTGTCATCTCGAGATCAGACATGTCCCTTGTCTCAAAATAAGTCACACATCTCTAACCTTGGACGTGCTAAGGTCATTTTCAGACTTCTTAAGTGGAAACAGTTGTCTGTGCTGACTCTGCCTCATCCTGAAATGCTGATTTCAAGTCTTCTGGGTCTCAGTTATGTCGGGAATCAAATATTTTTCCTTCCGACAGTGAAGATTTGCTGATGTACAGTAAGTCCTTGTTCAGCAACTGTCTTCTTTAGCGACCGTTTGCAGTTACTTTGCTACCGATCCTCACATTTACGACCTTTGCACGTTTGTAAAGGAAAGGAAAGCTGAAGGAAGATTACAAGCACAGTTGGGGTTTCACTTAGCAGCCACTTTGCTTAAAGACCAAGTTGCCAGTCCCAGTTGTGTGGTCGCTAAACAAGGACTTACTGATACCAGTAGATGGGCTCCAGTATCAATGCTGGATTTAATATGTCATTGGTTTTAAAACAGAGGGTGGGGCAAAAGAGCACAATCAGCGTTGTACTGTGTGCTCTGCACCATTTCAGCATCCATCCTGCTTTCTCTCACTCTCTCTCTCTCACTCACACACACACACACACACACACACACACACACACACACACAGAGAGAGAAAGAGAGCGAGCTTGTATCACACCAGTGCAGGGCTGCCTTCATCATTTTGATGGCAGAAACCAAAACTTTGGGTACACAGTGTTGCATATTTGTAAAAAAGAAAAAAAAACCTAAATAAAACAGGAAACTACATTAGGAAATTAAATTTCCAGAAGGAAATCTCTAAATCTCTCATTTTTTGTCTGGAAGTTGTCAGCAGCCATAAAGGAAGTGAGATCTGACCTTGGGGAAAAGTATGAAAGAGCTGTTAAGTGGGAGAAGGAACAAACCATTAAGAAGGGATTTGGAGAAGAGATTATAGCAGGGTTTGTCCAACCTTGCCAACTTTAAGCAATAGTAACAGTCAGGGGTGGGCTTCAAAAATTTTAGCAAGGGGTTCTCTGCCCGGTTGCTGGGCGGGGTTGGCCATGGTGGGCGTGGCCTAGTCGGCCTTCTGCATCACGGGGGTGGGGGCATTTTTGCCCTCCCTGGGCTCCAGAGGTTTTCCTCAAGCCTCCAGGAGGGCGAAAACAGTCTCCCCAGGCTCCGGAGGCCAGAAATGGGCCCATTTCTGGCCTTCCTGAACTTCCAGTAGGCCCGTTTTTTGCCCTCCCCGAGCCTCCGTGCACACCCAGAACTTACCTGCATCCAAAACAGGCCGCGTGGGACTCCTGGGAGGGGTGGGGCGGGGTGGGCCAGTCAGGAGTGGGATTTGGGGATTCTCCGAACTGCACAGAATCTTAGCTAGAGATTCTCCCAAACCCCTGCGAACCTCCAGCAGCCCACCCCTGGTAACAGTACTTAAGACTTGTATACCAGTTCATAAGGCTTTACAGCCCAGTCTAAACGGTTTACAGAGTCAGCATATTTCCCCCAACAATCTTGGTCCTCATTTTACCGACCATGGAAGGATGAAAGGCTGAGACAACCTTGAGCCAATCAGAATCGAACTCCAGGCAGTAGGCAGAGTCAGTCTGCACTACTACATTCTAACCACTGTGTCCCCATGGCTCCAGCTGGAATTCTGGGAACTGAAGTCCACAGATCTTAAAGTTGCCAAGATTGGACACCCCTTGCTTTATAAGTCCTGAGAAAAAGAGAAAAAGAGGATGTGAGGTATATACTCAAAAATTACAACTTGGTTTTGTTTAGTATCAGATGGGATAGAGAGAAATTGGGAGACATTTTCGGGATTCTGCTATTATCCTTTAGAATAATAGTGTTCATGTGGGGGTAACTTTGAGTTAGTTTTTGACTCCTGTGGTTGCCTGGACTAGTCCCTGCAGTTTTCCCAACAAAATGTGAGAAGTGGTTTTGGCCATTGTCTCTTTTCTAGGGCTGAGAGAGAGTGACTGGCCCAAGGTCATCCAACTGGCTTCCTGTCGAAGGCAAAACTAGAACCCAGGGTCTCTACTCCGATCCCTTAATCCCTACACCAAACTGGCTCTCGGTAGCATTCCTGACATTCTTACATGCCTGTTCCTTGACTGTTCAGCCAGAGAGGCTAGCAGCATGTATCAAATAATTGAAATAATATTTGGATTTCTGCTGTTGGATTGTTGGAGTGGAGGGAAGGCATCAAGATTGATTTTTTAAAAAACCAATTATTTTTCATGCTGCCTATTTTGCTGGGGCCTTGACAGCCCAGATCCAACACGTGAAAAGGTAGAGAAATCATTTCCAAACAGGACCGTTCACATTGCATTTTTTAAAAAACAAAATATTTCCATACAGAGAATTGACAATGCTCAGAAAAAAAAACATGATCTGCTTTAGACTGCATGCATTACCATTTTATCCAGGATTAAACAACAGGTTTAATAGAGACACATAGAAGCACATCTGCCTTGTTTGGAAAGCTTGTAACAGTTACACCAGCCTAAACCAGAAAGCAAAAGTTGAGGATTTGTTTTTGAGTTGTATGCCAATGATGGGAGACAGAAGCAAAAATGGGTGTGGATGATATTGTCAGTGCCCTTCTATCCATCCAGTCCTGTTAGTAACCCCACTGCTGTAGATGAAACCAGAGATCACAGGATCCTGACCCATGTTAAAAGGTTAACAATTTTTAATTGGGGAATTTTATGGGTAAGGGGTTTTAAATTGGAGAAGCCAAAGATAATTTAATTTCGTTTTACTATATTTTAATATTTGTATTGTGTGTTTTTAATTCTGGCTGTTCACCGCCCCGAGTCCTTCGGGAGAGGGGGCGGTATAAAAATTTAATAAATGAAATGAAATGAAATGAAATATACAGAATAGCTGTTTAAATGGCCATGGCTGGATGTCAGGGGTGGGCTGCTGGGGTTCGGGAAAACCTCTAGCTAAGATTCTGGGCAGTTCGGAGAACCCCCAAATCCCACTCCTGGCTGGCCCTGCCCACCCCTCCCCTCCCAGGAGTCCCCACACTGCCCATTTTGGATGCAGGTAAGTGCAGGGCGCACGCGGAGGCTCGGGGAGGGCAAAAAACAGGCCTACTGGAAATTTGGGAAAGCCGGAAATGGGCCCGTTTCTGGCCTCCAGAGGGCCTCTGGAGCCTGGGGAGGCCATTTTCGCTCTCCCGGAGGCTCGAGGAAAGCCTTCTGAGCCCAGAGAGGGCAAAAACACCCCCTCCCAAGTACCCACTGTGGTGCAGGAGGCCAACTAGGCCACACCCACCATGGCCACACCCACCCAGCAACCGAGCAGACAACCCCTTGCTATAATTTTTGAAGCCCACCCCTGCTGGATGTGTTAAACTAATCTCAGAAGCTAAGTATGTAGAGTCGGTCTTAATTCCTACTGACTGGGGGATTCCAGCCTGGAAGCTACATTGGAAAAGAAAATTTAGAATTTAAAAACAAAACAAAGCATAACCAAAGGAGACAATGGGAATTCTATACCAGTGCATGCTCACTGCACAGGTAAGAATAATTCAGGTGTGGCTTGTCTCTAATTTGCAGAATTACTTGAAGCCTAGCTGGTCTATTCAGATTCTCTCTAACTGATTGATATTCTAAAACAGAGGCAGGCAATGTTTTGGTAATTAAGACTCGCCTCCAGGTGAGATGGGCATCATATAGGTTGAATGAATGAATGAATGAATGAATGAATATGAATATGAATATGAATATGAATATGAATATGAATATGAATATGGCCATGGTTAGTCCTAAACTGTTATACGGGTGAAACCACTTCACACAAGACCAGAACTGTTGCTGTTTTTTACTTGAGATGTCCCTCTGCAAATCCAAGATGGCCAGGTACAATGCTCTCATTTTTCAGTACAAGAAGTCCTTGACTTATGACCACAACAGAGTCCAAAATGTCTGTTGCTAGACAGTGGTTAACTGTCTAACATGAGACAGTGATTACGATCCTTCTTGCCAGACTTATTAAAGTGAATCACTGCAGTTGTTAAGTTAATAGATTGTGACTCCAAGAACACTGCAACCGTCATAAATACAGGCCAGTTGCCAAATGTCCGAATTTTGATCACGTGACCATGGGAATGCAGTAATAGTCGTAAGTGTGAAGAATGGTCATAAGGAGGGGTGAAATTCAGCAGGTTCTGACAGCTTCTGGAGAACCGGTAGCGGAAATTTTGAGTAGTTCGGAGAACTGGCAAATACCACCTCTGGCTGGCCCCCAGAGTGGGGTGGGAATGGAGATTTTGCAATATCCTTCTCCCAGGAGTGGGAGGGAATGGGGATTTTGCAGTATCTTTCCCGCAGGAGTGAGGTGGGAATGGAGATTTTGCAATATCCTTTCCCTGCCACGCCCACCAAGCCACACCACGCCCACCAAGCCACGCCCACAGAACTGGTAGTAAAAAAAACACTGGGGCAACTGAATGGAGCTGAGTATTTACTGGCCGGCTACCCTTCCTGTCGCCAATGCGTAGTTCGTAGCAGATATATTCTCATTGTGTCCAGAGCGAGAAATATCTGCCTCTAGCTAGGATCGAACTCACAGCCGCCTGATTGTGAGGCGAGAGCTCCACCTCTAGGCCACCGCACCACTCTTGTGGGACAAAATTATAAATAGCCAGAACTCTTTGAACACTGATATATTGGAGAAAAGTTTTAGACTGTCCCTCATGACAATTTTTCTGCCAGCAAGAAAGCTGTATTTCTTCTGGGAATTTCTGTACAGTAATTGGCAAGTTGGATCCAGATTTAGTCATACTTAAGAACAGACCTGTGGGAATCCAAGAAGATTTAATTTACTTGAAAGAAATGTAAGTGCTTCCGATTTCAATGGATCTCACTCTATCTAACAAGAGTTAACTAAGAATAGCAAGATACAGGTAGTCTTCAAATTACGTGTTGTCCTCACTTAGTGACTGTTCAACAACAGACCTTTCCAAGGCTACTTACAACACAGATTTAAAGTTCTAACAAAGGACGCCCACAGGAGACAAAAAATTTGCTTAATGGCAAGTGTTAATGACTTAATGACCACTGCAAAAAAAAGGTTGCAAAACCACATGATGGTGACCTGCTTAACAACCAGCATTTTACAATCATAATTCTGACCTTAATTCTGGTCATACGTCAAGGACTACCTATATTTGCCACTGCTACTAACTGCCAAGACTAAAATAACTGTATTACATTAATTTTTGTTGCTGTTGTTTTGGTACCTGAATCAGTGTTGACTCCTGGAAACTGCCTCGACAAGTTTCAGAAGTTTTCTTGGAAAGATTTCAGAAAAGGCTTGCCATTGACTCCTTCCTATAGCTAAGGGAGAGGTTAATTTTTAAAAATCATCTGTTTTCATCCCAGATCTTCATCCTTGCCCCAGTTGTGCAGAAAAAATTAACAACAACATAGACTCGTCCTTTTTAGATAAGACAGTGAATGATTGTGCTTGATAAAACTTAGTTTGGATGATCATACTTTAGGTCAATAACCCAAAACCTCATCTACATCTCAGCTAGTTCAGCCGATTCATGGTTGTCTGAATGCAGTCAATGAGATCGAAGCAACAATTAAAGTCTCCAGCCAGCAGCATCAAGCACATGACATCTGCCTCTAATACCTCTAAGTGCTATCCACAGAATAGCAAAATGAAAATAGCCACAAACACAATATATTAAATAAATAAAATGGCCCAAACCTCAGGAATTAACTAAATCAGAGGTGTCCAACCTTGGCAACTTTAAGACTTGTGGACTTCAATTCCTTGATTTCCCCAGACAACATAGCTGTCTGGGGAATTCTGGGAGTTGAAATCCACAGATCTTAAAAGTTGCCAAGGTTGGAGACCCCTATGCTTTAAATCACCCAAGATTTCAATGTTTATGTGCAAGATCCTAGGCTAGAATGTAAAATAATATTGAGATTTCAGTGTTCTTATGCAAAATCATAGGAACTGCATTGCTAAAATCTCAAGAACTCTGGTATTTCATGGATTCATTGAATTATTTTTAGTGCCTGCACCTAAAATACTACCAACAGCTCCTAATCCACCCCAGAGAACTTCCACATAGAAAACTTTATGCATAGAAGTCTATGATTGGGAGCAGGGTCCAAAATCAAGGTGGCTAGAAGCAGTTTTTAAAGTGCATTATTTTCTGAAATGCCTGCTTGAAATCTTCATTGAAGACAGTATATATAATGGGGTTTATCAGCGAGTTCAGATAACCCAACCAGGTGAAAACGTCCATCAGGATATGAAGAGGCCAACAGGCTCCTTGGCAAATAGGGTTGACCAAAGATGCCACAAAGAATGGCAGCCAGCAAAAAATGAATGCACCCAGAATTATCCCCAGGGTCTTGGTAGCTTTCCTTTCTCGCGCAGCCAAAATCCGCTTTCTTTCAAGGACAGAATCGGCTACCTTGATCCTCACATGATTGATAACTACCGGGGAGCCCTGCGGATGGGAAGGTCCCTCGTGAAGATTAGAAGTCACGGAGCATAGAGAAGAACTCGCAGAGCCGGTGATGAGCTGGGCTGTGGTGAAACGTTTCCCGTAGAGAGAGGGGGGCTTAAGAATTCGGGATCGAGCGGTGAGGTAAATCCTGCCGTACAAGATGACAAGCAACACGGTTGGGATGTAAAAGGCGCCACAGGTAGAATAGATGGTGTAGGAGATCTGATCTGTGTTGACGGTGCAAGTGGCCAGCTCCTCGTGAGCCTTGGCTTGTCTCCAGAAAAGAGGAGGGATAGAGATGCAGATGGAGAGAACCCAAACGATAGCAATCATGATGGCAGCTCGGCCAGCCGTCCGGCGTTTGGTATATTCGAGAGCATCCGTGATGGCCCAGTACCTGTCCAAGGCGATGATACACAGATGCAGGATGGAGGCTGTGCAGCAGGTGATGTCCGAGGACAACCAGATATCGCACATGACTTGGCCAAAGGTCCAGAGATGAGTGACCGTGTACACAATGCTGATTGGCATGACCAGGATGGACACCAGGAGGTCTGTGGCAGCCAGGGAGCCAATGAGATAATTGGCAGGAGTGTGGAGTTTTCGGGTCAGGATAATTGTGATGATGACAAAGGTGTTGAAGAGTATGGTGGCCAACGTGATCAGAACCAGAGCTGCTGCCAGTAAAACCTTTAGGCCTAGCAATGTCCCTTCGTCCCAGTCCTCTATCGCGTCACTGGCATTGAGAGATTCGTTGGCCGCTCTTGGGAAAATCAAGTCTGAAGATGAGTTGTATGGGTTCATTTTTCAGCTGTGCTGGGTCTCCTTTGTTTTTAAAATCTTTGGCTTTCTGAATTCAAACAGGCTTTCTGGACTAAAACATCAAGGACTGGGGTGAGAAGAGGCTGCTGTTAAAGAAAAATCAAAATGACAACAAAAACATTAGCTGAGCCAGAAGAATGGCATGCACTGTCAACTCTAAAGAAGATGCATTCACAAGTAAAAAGAAAAGGCAACAATTTTCAGCCAAGTTTATGGACTTACAGTTATAAACACAGAGGAACCAGGTTTGTTTCAAAGCCAACTGGACCACTTGAGAATCTAAACATATCAGGAAGCTACCTGAGACCTTCTGTGTTATGGACTTAAATCAGTGGTGGGATTCAGCCAGTTCGCACAACTTCGGGAGAACCGGTTGTTAACTTTCTGAGCAGTTTGGCAAACTGGTTGTTGGGAAAAATTATTAGGGCAGAGAACCGGTTGTTAAATTACTTGAATCCCACCACTGACTTAAATTGATTTAAATTTAAAATCTTCTTTATACTTTTCTCATTATTTTTCTTCTTTTCTTTTTGCTTTAAACATTTTTATTTTTATTCTGTAATTTTTTTTCAATTAAAGTTACTTTTAAAAAATCTGGGAAGCTACCTGAATATACGGGATGGGATTTTCTAAAGAGGACAGTTTAGCTTTTACATTGTTAGAGCAGAGGTGGTATTCAGCAGGTTCTGACCAGTTCTGGAGAACCGGTAAATACAACCTCTGACTGGCCCCGCCCCCATCTATTCTCTGCCTCCCGAGTCCCAGACGATCGGGAGGAAATGGGGATTTTGCAGTATACTTCCCCTGGAGTGGGGAGGGAATGGAGATTTTACCGTATCCTTCCCCTGCCATGCCCACCAAGCCATGCCCACTAAGCCATGCCACGCCCACAGAACCGGTAGTAAAAAAAATTGAATCCCGCCACTGCGTTAGAGACACCAAAGTATTCTAAAAAATAGTCTTGTCCTTAATCATATTACTGTAGGAGGTTTCTGTAATAGGTATTTTGACGTCAGAAGAAGATTCTATGCATTGTGCAAGCTGTATCCAATTTTCTTGTGAAGTCTTGATGTGTTAAGGAAAGTGACCAAAAAAAATAAGACAAGAATAATATATTTACCTGTTGTTAAAGCTGCAGACAGACACCGGCTAACTGAACTGGCTGGAACATAAAACACAACAGATTAGATGCATATTTCATAACACCAGTAAAGCAGCAGAGTAACTGTACCAGAGTAAAAAGGAGCAAAAATTAAATATATAGGGGGAATAAAATGACTCAGGCATCATTTTTGCGCTTTAAACCTGGTTGACTTAAATAAAAATGCAAAAAGGGGAGGGAGATATAAATGTTTGGTTCCACCCATTCTGAGATCATTCCCCCACTCTGGAAATCACAAACAGGATGCTGCAGGACTTCATATAATGTTTAAGGAGTCTTCCAAAAAGTCAAGATGGCAAGTCATAACCATGGGACTGAAGTTCCACTTGGGGTTTTTATGGGTGTTGTGCTGAATGGCAGCCAGTGGAAGGCTTGCAACTTTGACTTCTTTGCCATGAAAACAACTTTACTGCAGAAATATTTTGTCATCCGATGCCATCTTTTAAACTGAGTAATTCTGCTCAAAGTTCCAGCCTCAAGTATTTCTACGTTCTTATAGACACATATAAGGAAAAAGAATGTGGTTTTTAATTTTCTCAAGGTTAAAGGCTACCCGTTAAATGGTTTTTCCCAGGCCTTGGCTAATCTTCAGAACGTCGTCCTGGTTTTCAGAGTCCAGTTAGGCATTCCTCAAGTTATGCAACAGGATGAAGGAGCAGATTAAGTCAACCAAACCCAAATCCAGAAAGAAAAATCATAGTCTAGCTATTTTGCCAACTGTGAAATATGTTTCCATTTTTGTTCACATTTAGCGTAAGGGACCCAGGAATGTGTGGGAAGTCTACAAAGACCTCCATTTTTACAAATAAACTTTTAAAGAAATGTGTTTTTTTTTAAAAAAAAGATATGCCCAGAATCCCTTCCCCATAGTGCCAACGGCTGCTGGGAATTGCAGTTTACTACTAATAGGAAGGCTGAATTTTCTCTGTCCTAGATAAGGCGTCTAAGTGTGGCCCTTATACGGAATTAACCAAATGATAAAAATATTCCCCCAGTCATTGGGTTCTGGATGCTAGCAAAGTTGTGGCATGGATGGATGTGTCTGATGGTTTACTGAGCCACAATGCAGTTTTGGTTGGGCTTTTGTTGTTGTTCTATTAATTTTTTTATTTTGTTCATCACCTGGGTTTCTTGGATAGCTGGATGGACAATACATTGAATTAATAAAAAAGAATACATACATCAATTTAACATATATTGTCTAAAAAGCATCTGAGCCAGTGGTGGAATTCAATTTTTTTTTACTACCGGTTCTGTGGGCGTGGTTTGGTGAGCGTGATGTAGCTTGGTGGGCGTGGCTTGGTGGGCATTGCAGGAGAAGGATACTGCAAAATCTCCATTCCCACCCCACTCTGGGGCCAGCCAGAGGTGGTATTTGCGGGTTCTCCAAACCACTCAAAATTTCCGCTACCGGTTCTCCAGAACCTGTCAGAACCTGCTGAATTTCATCCCTAATCTGAGCCATCACTTTCAAGATCTGGTCACAATGATTTCCGTCTGTAAATGTTGAGTCCACTTCAATAGGGATCTGCTTTTGAGTAGCAGCTAACCAACTTGGAATGGTTCAAAAAAAATGAAACAAGCTACTTAAGATTTAGAGGGAAAACCAGACATACCAGGATTATAAACTCAGAGTAGAAAATCATCAGAAATAAACGACACCTTGGAGGAACGCCACCATAAACTTTCTATATTTTTGCCAAAACAAAAAGGAAAAAACCCTACATGAATTATTTTCAGCAGTCAAGCTCATCAGATTTTATCACTGTTGAAAAGCAGATGCTTTTGAGCTGCCTTTTACTGCTCAATTATTTGTGTTTTGTTTGTTGGTTGGCTTTACTTTTCAAATAAGCTACTGTCAGCCCTTTAGAGTCAAGAAACAGGCCCAGCAAGGAGTCTAGGAATCCTCTTTATTGTAATAAAGTAGAGTAACAAAACTTTGGAAGTCTCTCTCTGCCCCACCTGATTCTAAACAAATCAAGGTGGCATTATTTTGAGTTGCTTTCCCACGCTCTCAGGGCTGTATAATCCTTTCTCCAACTGCCCCCTTTGCAGGTCTCTCTGAATTTAACAATAAGGCCAGTCCTTCCTCATGCCCTATTCTGCAGAGGACAGATTATTTTATTGACCCGTATATAATCTCTTCCCCGCTTGAACCCCAAAATGTTATCTGTTTGGCTGAAAATCGACATCAGGGGGCAGCCTTGCACTCCGTTTTCATTCAAGAGAAAGCCCAGCTTCAGTTACTCAAAGCATTCTAGTCTTACTCAAAGCCACGTAAAAGTCATGTTCGTGGATAGAAGGCCAAAATCAGGAGCAATCTGACAGCACCTTTTCAAACCAGCAAATTTTATTAGACAGCACACATTTTTTCAGTGAACTGAGGTTCTTTTCATCAGGTGCACAGAGTGCTCCTTAGCAGTTTGAAAGCATGGAGATGTGAGTAGATAAATAGGTAACAGCTCCTCATGATGTCATGCTGGCCACATGACCACGGAAATGTCTTCGGACAGCACTGGCTCAATGGCCTTGAAAGAAAAATAGTCGGCGATGACTAGCAGAGTCAAATCCACAGAGAGACCTTTACCTTTTCACACAGAGTGCTTGTCAACTGGCAGATCACTTAAGCTTGTGCCTCTTAATAAAACTTGTTACAGGTACAACCTACAACCATTCGTTTAGTAACTGTATAACGTTGCAACAGCAATGAAAAATAGCAATAGCATTTTTTTTAAAAAAATTCAAACGGAAAGTGTTTGTAGGATAATGTATAAAATTAATATTATGTGCAAAGGAAGTTATAGAGTACTAAGGGATAATGGGACAGGAAGACTATATATATATTATAAGGAGAATTAGGGGGAAAACGTAAACAATAGAAGATTACCATTACGAAACTGTTGTAAAAAGGGAATATATGTTTTGTGTTTGTTATATTGTGTTGTTTTATAAATAAATAAAATTTTAGGAAAAATAGTACTTAGACTTATATACCTTAGACTTATATGCTTCACAGTGCTTTACAGCCCTCTCTAAGCGGTTTACAGAGTCAGCCTATTGCCCCCAACAATCTGGGTCCTCATTTTACCCACCTCGGAAGGATGGAAGGCTGAGTCAACCTTGAGCCTGGTGAGATTTGAACTGCCAAATTGAAGGCAGCTGGTAGTCAGCAGAAGTAGCCTGCAGTACTGCACTCTAACCACTGCGCCACTGTGGCTCATAAAAAGCGACTTATGACAGGTTTTTCACACTTCAATTCAGTCTGTGATCAAAAATTTGGATGCTTGGCAACTGGCCATTTATGACTGTTGCGTTGTTGTGGGATCATGTGATCATCTTTTGCGACCCTCTAGCAAGCAAAGTCTACAATGTGCTCTACATGGGGCTGCCCTTGAAGAGCATCCGGAAGCTCCAGTTGATGTAAAATGCAGTCGCCCGCATGGTTTTGTGCAGACCCTGGTGTGCACATGTATCACCTGTCCTGCAGGAGCTGCATTGGTTGCCAATTTGCTTCCGGGTGCAATTCAAGGTGTTGGTTGTCACCTTTAAAGTCCTTCATGGCTTAGGACCAGGTTATCTGAGAGACCGTCACTTGCCAGTCACATTTACCCGACCCATCAGAGCTGGGAGGCAGGGAATGTTGAGGGGCCCATCCCCAAGGGAGATATACCTGGTGGGACCCAGAAGAAGGGCCTTCTCCGTGGTGGCTCCCTCTCTCTGGAACATCATCCCCCCAGAGATTAGAATGGCCCCTACTCTAATTCTCTTCCGGTAGGCGCTGAAGGCCTGTTTCTGACAGCAGGCCTGGGGAACCAAGAGCAGGATGGAGCCCATTCAATGGCTCATGTGATCTACTGTCACTGGGGTGGGAGGTGATTTTGTTCTATTGTACTGTATTAATTTATTTGATTCTTTTTGTTAGTTTTTATTGTTTTAAATGTGGTCTGTAAGTCGCCTTGAGTCGCCGTGGGCGAATAGGAGGCAATAGAAATTAAATAATTAAATAATTGAATAATTGAATGAATAAATAAATTAATTAATTAAATTAAATTGCTTGCCAGATTCACTCAACAACCTTGCTTCTGACCAAAGAACTGCAGTGATTCCCTTAGCAACGGTGGCAAAAAAAGGTTGTAAAATGGGGCAAATGTCACTTAACAACTGTCTTGCTTAGGCAAAGGAAATTTGCTAAGGACTCAACTGTGGTCGTAAGTTAAGGACTACTTAATAAAAAAATGGTATTTCCATATTCCTAATTAAGAGTCAAAAAGTTTCCTGATTATTTGATGTTCACATGGAAATGAAGCATGACGGGAGTGGAGTAATAACTTCTGGTCATCTTTTCACATTCATTTATTCCAAAGAAGAAGAAAAATATTTTCCCGCAGCCTGTTCCAGTTCTGTGGATGTTTTTCACAGTTCAATGGCACTGACAGCTGGTGAGATGAAGGAGTCAAGGGGTCAGGCTGGCATCTGTTCAAGCCCCCCCCTTGGCCACAGAAACCCACAAGAGACTCTCTCACTGTCACTCTCTCAGCCCAACTTCAAAGGGTTGTTAATTAAATAAATAGATGCCTTGGGTTCAGCAAGTACAGTTTAGGAAGACAAAGGCAACATGAATGGCTAAATTGGCCACGCCCAGTCACATGACCACCTAGCCACACCCACCCAGTCACATGACCACCTAGCCACACCGATCCAGTTGGTCCGCCCCCCCAATAGTCTGAGGGACAGTGAACTGGCCCCCTGCTTAAAAAGTTTGAGGACCCCTGTTATACTGGAAGGAACCTTGAGCTCCTGTATGCGTAGTGGAAGAGAAATCAAACCAGTCAGGCATATTTTTTTAAATTCAGAAGACGGGAGGTAGAGAAGATGGATAGCTGAAGTAAACTTTTAAAACATGAGCAATCTTGGAAAACCTAAGCAGGTAGACCACATCAGTACCTGAATGGGAGACCACTAGGAAACTCAAGGTTTCAAGTGAGTCTGAGACATTGAAAATACATCCCAGAAGAAAACAAAGGCGAAACGCACACTGTAGCCAAGAAAATTACATAGACGTCACATGAAGACTTTCCCAAAGATGGTTCCCACTAATGACTTACAGATTTCTTGCTCCATGGACTGAATTGCAGTTTATGAAAAAAGCTGTCGATAGCCTCATCTTTTATCTCTTCCCCCTTGTCCTTTTGATTCCTTTTCTAGCCTCCTCACCATCTCTCATATCTAACAACTAACAGCAACAGAGTTGGAAGGGACCTTGGAGGTCATCTAGTCCAACCCCCTTTCTTATCAACAAGCTCAGTGTCTTAGCCACTGAGCCACCAAGTCAGGCAAATAGAATAGAATAGAATAGAATAGAATAGAATAGAATAGAATAGAATAGAATTCTTTATTAGCCAAGTGTGATTGGACACACAAGGAATTTGTCTTTGGTGCATACGCTCTCAGAGTACATAAAAGAAAAGATACATTCGTCAAGATACTAGAGGATACTCTTAAGTGTCTACTGAAGATCCTCCCTATGGCATCCAGCTATCCTGGAGTGATCTAAAATTCCTTCCCATTACTCTTATATCAATGAAATAGTGTGGCATGTCAGCTTCAGAAGATACTGTAGCCCCAAAATGATCAAGCTCACAAATGAACATGCAGAGAGCTAGCCAAAGGTGGGTGAGATTGGCATTGGCATTGGCAACCCCAAGGTTATTGATATCCAATATCCAATATTATCCAATATTGATATTGGAGGTCAAGCTTGGAAGTTCTTGGATTTCAGCATCAGCTTCCTAGATTTTTGCGTTTCAGGGGAGGGGGAAATATGGTTGCAAAGCTGGAACTTTGGTTGCAAAGCTGGAATTGACTAGGAGGGGGGCACCATCAGCCGTGGAGTCCGCGGCTCTTAATTTGACTCAATACTGAAAACTTCACCCAGGGGAGCGAGGGGACAGATGGTTGACCCTCCGCTATTCGACAACACTGAGCAGGTTTGGTTCCAACTGGTAACACAAACACACACAAAGAGGTCTTTTTTTAAAACAGTAACAGAGTTGGAAGGGAACTTGGAGGTCATCTAGTCCAACCCCCTGCTCAGGCAGACGACCTGTACTAGGGATTCGAACCACCGACCTTACTGATCGACAAACTCAGCGTCTTAGCCCCTGAGCCACCTAGTCGGGCAGCATTTGAGATCTGTTCTACAAGCCCCCACGCAAAAGGGGTTGAAAAGCCAACGAGGTTTATTTGACGGCATCTCAGAACGCACCGAAAGGAACTTCTCAACAGGCTTGGTGGCGGTGCACAAAGTTACCTTCCGAAAAAAAAAAAAACACAAACGCCCGATTTAAAGGTCGGAAAGCCAGGCGCTTGAGAGGTGGGGGGGGGGCTCTCGCCATCGCCGCCTTCCCACTGCTAGTACGCCTTGCTCCGACACGCAAACCCACACAACCCGAAGGCTAACTTACAGAAGCCGGAGTTAGGGCGCTGTTTGGGGCAGTCGATCCGATGTCACTTTCCGCATCTTGGAAGGCTGGGCTCCTATTTTAGACCCTTCCGCGGTTAATCGAGAAGGCAGCCAGGAAAGCTCCGACAAACTGTTCTGAACCCCCAAGGGGGCCGCCGCACCCCTCGCCCTCTTCTTCGGCTACTCTGCAGAGGAACGTGCGCCGGCTGGGAACAGCAGAACAGAATGAGCCTATTTTCCCACCCACCCCCAGCGCGCTCCTTGGAACGCGGCAGTTCCCACTCCGGTCGGAACAGGGAAAACCCACCTCGGCTTTCCAGGATTTCTTAAAGACTTAAAAGCTTCCGCGCCCGCTGACTCCAAGGTGTAAGATGTAGTTCTCACTCCGGTCGGACGGGGTGGGTGGGAGCCCTTCCTCACCCTCATCCTCCCTATTAACAGACTTCTCTCGCTTGAGGTTCGCGTCTATTCTACACTAGACTAGAGTACTGTGTAGTTTTCACTCTGGTCGGATCGAAGAAACAACCTGGGACAGGGACCTTGCCCCAAATCAGACGGGCAGGAAAAGTCGCCGAACGGCAGAGAAATCGGTAGTTAAAAGGGAAAAAAAACAGTAACAAGAGTTGGAAGGGACTTTGGAGGTCATCTAGTCCAACCCGCCCTGAGTCTTCGGAGAGGGGCGGCATATAAATTGAATTAATTAAATTAAATTAAATTAAACCCCCTGCTCAACGCAAGAGACCTGTACTAGGGATTCGAACCGCCGACCTTTCTGATCGACAAGCTCAGTTTCTTAGCCACTGAGCCACCGAGTCAAAGAAAAAAGAGAGGATGATGGTACTGTATTGGTTGCCGGATCCAGTGCAAAGACGGAGCTCTTAGGAGTAAGCAAGAAATTTGTAAAGTGGGGGTGGGTGCGGGTGGGTGCGGGGGAACTGTTTTTTCTGGTGTGGGATTATGGGGAAATTTATGCCTATTTAGACTTGAACCGTCTCGTTCTGTCCCGGACGATTATCAGAGCGTATTTTCATCCAATGTTCATTCCAATACAGATTGGAAAGTCACGTTTCAGAGTCTGTCCTGATCCATGAAGAGTCCTTTTTAGTTCAGTTTTAGTTGTTGCTTAACGTTTAAATGTCCAAGTGTGTAAAATGTTAGTATGAATTCTGCCCCCCCCTTTTTTTTTGCCTTGGAAATTTAAAGAAATTTAAGAGGGAAGGATGAAGACAAGTAAAAAAAATAACCTGATTGATATAAAAAATAATTATTATAATGCTGCAAAAAAACAACAACTGTGGTTTTGCCTTTCTTTTTTTTTTTTTCTTTAGAAACCTAAAACTCAAAGAGGTGCTTCCTTGATTAGGTATTTCTAATATTAACACCATAGTGACTTTGGTGTAGTGGTTAAACTGGGAGAAGACTCAGTTCTAGTCCTGTCTTAGGCACAGTTGGGTGACATTGGGCCAGTCCCTTTCTCTCTAAGAAGCAGGCAATGACAAACCCCTTCTGAAAAACCTTGCCAAGAAAACGGGGACTTTTCCAGACCGCCTCAAGAGACAAAAATAAAATTACGATAACATGATTTTAGCATGACCCCATAAAAGACCTCCTGAGGCTAGAGATGACACGCTGGGAAACCTAGCAGTATTTCTGGTAACCATTGGAGCACAATGACTGTGCAAGTAATTTCTGCTCCTGAAAAAGCAGATTCTCCCTTGAACAGAAGTTATAGATTGGAGCATCTTTTTCCAACAGACCATACCTGCTGCTGTAAAACTCAGCTTTGAACAGCAGGAACCGGCTAAAGTTGCATTTCAGTAACTCCTGTTTCTACTGCAGGGATTACTGACAGTTTGCAAATAGTTGGAGTAAACAGTAGTTTAATATTTGGTGATAGGCTTCACTCAGATTCCATGATTTACATTGCCAGTTAAACCTTACCTTCATATACTAAAATCATCCCATATAATCATCCTATAATGAACGATCTTGGTGTTCCACCTACTTTTTTTCTATTAATATATCATTAGAAGACAGTTATTTTAACCATGAGTAGAATAACTAAACTGGGACAGGCCCTCAAATGTCTTTTCTGTCAAACTAGTAGCTGTTTGTCTTTCCTATTAGAACAATTAATCAGTGGAACTGCTTGACTCCAGAAGTTGTGAGTGCTCCATTACTGGAGGTTTTAAAGAAGAAATTGGACAATAATTTGTCTGGAAAGGTATAGAGTCTTCTAACTGAGTAGGGGGAGATGCAGTTGACTGTGTAAAGTGGCGTTCAAATGTTCCAAAAAGTGGAGCCTGCACTTGTGCAAATATGCTAGGAAGGAGGAGGAGGAGGAGAAGGAGGAGAAGAAGAAGAAGAGGAAGGAGGAGGAGGAGGAGGAGGAGTTGAGCAGGGGGTTGGAGTAGAAGACCTCCAAGGTCTTTTCCAATTATGTTACTCTGCTATCTGGGCATTGTTGATAAATCCACCGATCATTTAATTCAGCATAAGGCAAGTTAATTTGCAGACAAGTCAAATATTTAAACATATTGGCAGGACTAAGATATTTTCCCCCTCCCTATCTAGTTGGTCTTGTTGACAAACAGAGAAGATGGTGCTACCTCAGGAAAAGATTTTCTACCAGAAAAAGTTCCACCTGCTTCCCCTCCATCAGGGCACTGAGCCAGCTGCCCTGAGTAGAATCAATGATCCCTAACTTCTTGGGGTGACATTAATGTGTTGCCGGCAGGTGCACAGTGACAGCTCCATACGGTAGATTACCTGCTCCTCCATGGTATTTCTAGAAACCCCACTAAATTGCATTTCAAAGCAACGTTTTTTGATCTTCCAAATTGCTTGGAAGTAAGATCATTAACTGCTCAGCATCCTTTCCCATCCAAAAGGCTTGGAACCCAGAGCCTAAGAACATTTAAATTCCTTTTCCTTCTTCTCCCTCTTTCCCAAATGTCTCCTCCGCAAAGCGAAGGAGACTAAAGGCAGCTTACCTTATTAAAACGCCCATCAAGCACATTCCAAAGCAGAGTTTTCAAGCGGAAAGAGATTAAGATACGGATAGGACACGGCAAAGGCGAAAGGAGACGTTAAAGCGCTCTGCTTTTAATTTCCTCATTGCTGAGGATGACCATAGAAATGAGATTGTTTAGATGAAAGACAACCACACAGCAGGAAATTTATAGAAAAGGGGTGAAGTTATGAATGTGAGAAAATGACACCCTGGTGCAGAAAGTCTGAGTCATCCCAGAGGGGGGGGGAAAAAAAACTGCCTGAACTCGAAAGACGAAACAAATACTCGAGATGAGGTGGCTTCCCCCATCCCAAATCTCAGATTCTCTTTTTTGTGATTCCTTTTTTTTTTTTAGGGACTTATTTAAAATGAAGTGTCAAAACACCTGGAAGGAAAGCAAAGCAGGAAGGCTTTTGTTTATAAACATGATGCTTATGCTGAAGTTTTATTTTTATTTTTTCGGTGCCAAGTTGCAAGTGAGCGTTGAGCATAAGAATTGCCTGGTTTAGATTTTCTTCCCTGCCTTCAATTTGCCACACGAACCAAAAAAAAAAAAAAAAAAGAAAAGAGGCCTACAAGCATTGATAGGAGAACGATGCACATCAGAATGGACACTTGGTGGGCTTGGATGCTATTGGGTCATGGTTCTCTTTGGCAGCCACAATATAAAAAATATATTGAGATTCTAAGAAAGAGTGCAGAGAAGAGCAACAAAGATGATTAGGGGACTGGAGGCTGAAACATATGAAGAACGGTTGCAGGAACTGGGTATCTCTAGTTCAGGGATCAGCAACCTGTGGCTCTGGAGCTGCATGTGGTTCTTTCACCCCTCTGCTGCGGCTCCCTGTCATTCAAAATATGCATCACAACCGCCAATGTGTGACATCCACCGGTAGGCCAACCATGGATAAATCCAAGAAAAGAAAAGTTTCAGAAGAAAACAGAACGTTTAATTCAACTACATATGCTAGTTTTGTGGCCACTCAAGAAATAGGCATGGGATGGGTTTTGTGGCTCCCGGTGTTTTCTTTTCTGTGGGAAATGGGTCCAAATAGCTCTTTGAGTGTTTAAGGTTGCAGACCCCTGATCTAGCTTAACGAAAAGAAGGACTATGGGTGACATGATAGCAGTGCTCCAATATCTCAGGGGCTGCCACAAAGAAGAGGGAGTCAAGCTATTCTCCAAAGCACCTGAGGGCAGGACAAGAAGCAATGGATGGAAACTCATCAAGGAGAGAAGCAATTTAGAACTAAGGAGAAATTTCCTGACAGTTAGAACAATTAATCAGTGGAACAACTTGCCTCCAGAAGTTGTAAATGCTCCAACTCTGGAGGGTTTTAAGGAGAGATTGGACAGCCATTTGTCTGAAGTGGTATAGGGTTTCTTGCTTGAGCAGGGGGTTAGACTAGAAGACCTCCAAGGTCCCCTCCAACTCTGTTATTCTCTTGATTCTCTGACTTTGGACGACAGTACAGCAGGTTGAGGCTGGTGAGATGGCGGAGGAATGGGCTACTTGACCAAATTGTAGGCATCTGTGCAGCATTTGTTCCATCCCATTTGAAACTTTCACTCAGTGTCAGCGGAACAGAGTTGCCAATACAGCAGTAACCTTGACCTAGATATAGGAGGCAACCTATCGTATGGAGCTTTGAAACCCCCGGCAAACAGAAACTTGCAGCAGCCAAATGAAAAGTGTTTTTCTTTCAGAGAAAGTAGATGGTGCAGAGAAAATGTAGGCTATTTTGTTTATTCCCAGCCATTAAGCAGGCTGCACCAGATTAAGAAAGTCTTTTATCTTCTCTTGGTCTTAAGGCTGGTGAATAATGGGAGGAAATGGTTGGTCTAAAGTTGATCTGCCAGATGAGGGAAAACAGACTAAAGTTACCAGAGAGATGGACAAATTAACGAAAGCAATAAAAGAAAAGGAAGATACAGAATATTATCAAGTATGGACTAAGTGGTATGAGTGGCTCGAGATTAGGGAAAGTAAATGTGAATAAATGATGGAGTGACAAATGTGTAAAATATTGTAAATGAAGAAAATTAAAAATAAAGGGACGATAAAGATAATGATAATAAAGGATGGGAAAAATGGGGGAATGTATATAGTAGAAAGTAAGAGGAATGAAACTAATATGTAAAAAGAAACACATATCATGTGTTTGTGTTTTGTATGTTGTGTTGTGTTGTGTTGTTGTTGTAAAATCAATAAAAATAAATTTAAAAAAAAGTTACCAAAATAATTGCTACATTCATACAAAGCATATAAGACATCAGCGTTAGTTTAAAGGCCACAATAACCACCAAATATCAGCCAGTATAGCTACCCAATATCTAAGCCAAAGGGTGGCTCAGTGGCTAACACACTGAGCTTATCGATCGAAAGGTCGGCAGTTCAGCGGTTCGAATCTCTAGTGTCATGTAATGGGGTGAGCTCCCGTTACTTGTCCCAGCTTCTGCCAACCTAGCAGTTCGAAAGCACATAAAAAAATGCAAGTAGAAAAATAGGGACCACCTTTGGTGGGAAGGTAATAGCATTCCGTGCACCTTTGGCGTTTAGTCATGCCAGCCACATGACCATGGAGACGTCTTTGGACAGTGCTGGCTCTTCGGCTTGAAATGGAGATGAACACCGCCCCCTAGAGTCGGGAACGACTAGCACATATGCGCGAGGGGAATCTTTACCTTTACTTTATCTAAGCCAAACCAAACAAGCTATGGTTTAAGTGGGACGTGTGAACCCACCCAATGTAAAGAAAATCTCTGGAAGATAACCATCCACAAATTTGCTTCGTATAGTAGTTAACATAAATGTGAACTTTTCTCCCAAGCTAAGACAGTTCTGACCAAGCCACATAACTAATTATTATGATTTCTGCAAGCAGCTCATTTAAATGTACTTTATTTATTTTTTTGTTCCTGATTAAATCAGATAGTTTATATTCTTCGTGGCCTAGGTTGCAATTAAATGAATGCAATCTCAATTAGATACATATATGAAACCAAAGAAACAACGTCCTTTGATTTTTATTGACAAAATGGTGATATCTAACATTTGTGGTTCCGGCTTTAAGGATGTGTTTTGATAAATGCAATACCAAAGTCAAAGGTTGGTGGAATCAGAGATTCATAGAAACCTTTGTGCTTAATAGCTGGAAATATGACCAGATGCAACATGTCAGGCTAACAACTTTTATTTGGTTGCAGAAGATCTTGAGGAAGATGCCAGAGGCAGCAAAGAAATGGGCGGCCCTGAGACAAGAGCAAAATTGGAATTGATCACGTTAAAATTAATTAAATTCAATGGACATGATCACTGTCTATCTGTTTAATGTGCTTCCTGTCACAGTACAATTCAATAACAAGCTTTGAAGAGAAGGGACATTTGTAGGCTGTATCCCGCTGTGAGATTCCATGTTATTCATCCCTTGAGAGCAGCAGGAGACACAGTCGTGACTTCCTCATCATTTGAAGCTCCAAGGTGCTTTAGTTTCTGTAAAGCAAGTAAATTAAAAAAAATAAAATAATTATGTTAGTATGGCAATGGATTGGCACTTTAGCTGCATTAAGCCCAAAAATTAGCTCAGATGACTATCTTGATTTACATTCCTATAGTAGTCAATGTTTGTCCAAAATATCTTTCGAAAGGAGGTAGCTCAATCAATCTGCTACGAAAAAAATATGGAAGTCACTTCAAGCTCACAAGTTTACTGCTTCTGCCCAGTGGTGGGATTCAAATAATTTAACAACCGGTTCTCTGCCCTAATGAGTGGCTGGGTGAGCGTGCCCATGGTGGGTGTGCCCAGGGGGTGTGACAGTCAGCATTCGGCATCCTACACCCCCCTGAGAGCGAAAACGGGCCACGGGGGGGGCACGACACACCCTCCCGCACCCTGTTTTGGGTCTAGGAGGCCTCCCTGCACTTATCTGGGAGCCAAAATCGGGCACGTAGGGACTCCTGGAAGGGGAGGGGAGGGGCAGAGCCAGCCAGCAATTTAACTACCAGTTCGCCCAAACTTCCCGAACCAGCTGAATCTCACCACTGGGTTCACCAAAACCGGCCCGAACCGGCTGAATCCCACCACTGCTTCTGTCCACAAGTTACAGTGCCACAATTTTAAGTGTGAATACAGGTTGTATGTCACCTTTTCCAAGGCTGTCGTAACTTTGATCTGTCATTAAAGGAATGGTCACAAGGGGAGGACTACCTATAACTCCTAGCTAGAAAGAGCACTTATACAAGTATTTCTATAAACCCAGATTCTCTGGAATTCTGACTTAGTGTTAGATAGGCTCTATCAACTTAGTTGCCTTAATTATTTCTTTTTCTGAAATATTTCCCAGAAACTGAGTGATTATTTTGTTCTTCTCCAGTGGCTTTTCACCAACGCAGATGAGACTGATCGGCCTTGTCACTCTGGATAATCAACCATGGAATATTGATGCCAGTAATCTCAACTCTGTGTGAGTTTAGTCTTTTTTCCGCAGACACGATGTCACATTTCTGGATAAACAGATTTGCATAATTTTTTCTTTAATAACATTTCTTCAGGATTCTAAATTAACTACTGAGTTTCACATGATGGTCTCCTGTGTTTTATATTATAGCAAGCCATTTACAATTGATAGACCTAGGAAGTCTGATGATGGGAGAAATGAAATCAAGGCCCTATTACCTGAAATGAAATATTTGTTAATTTAATCAAATAGGAGTGTGAAGAACTGGATAATGAAGGCAAACAATTCAGCCATTAATGACTATACTTTATTCATACATTTCATGTCATGTGTGAACAACCAGGTCCACATGTGAAGAATTCAATTTAACTGGTTTATTACTCAAGCTTATACTTAGACATCTTCTCAGACTAACAGTAGGCACCTGGGTGAGATGAGAATCAGAATGTTCAGTTGCTTTCAAGAGGGAGTCAGATTCCACCCTCTTGTGTCCATGTAGCGATTCTAGACTAAGTCCCCATTTGACTCCTCCTCCTGGCTTAACCAGTCTGCCTCCTACACTTTATGTGTTGTTGAATTCTTCTATGTCTCTATGACCTGTTTTATTGGATAACTGCATCCCTCCTTTTACTGAAACTCTGGGATGTAACTGAATGTTAAAGTTCACAATGGGTAGTTTAAAGCTCAGATAGAGCAATTGAGGCAGGGACAACCACCTCTGTTGGCAGTTCTAGGCCTGCACATTAAAAGGAATAACCTTTTTAAACTACATCAGATGCATGTTGTAGCTAAACTGGTCTAGAAATAAAATTAGGATTTTGAGGTGGAAACTAAAGAAGAATGGCTACCTAATTAGGATGAGTTTAATTGTCCTTTCAAAAAAACCCATTTCTGGAAATACCGTATTTTTCAGAGTGTAAGACGCTCCAGACAATAAGACGCACCTACCTTTTTTGGTGAGGAAAACCAAAGAAAAAGAAATCTGCCTCTGCCTCCCAGCAATTTTGCCTCGTTGCAGCAAACAGAAAATAGCCTGCTTTACTTTCATTTTTGTTTTCAGCATAGCTTGATTAGCACAAGAAAAAAAAAATCTGCTCCCAGCAATTTACCTCCTTGCAGCAAGCAGCAGAGGCCTGCGCAAAACAGCTGAGAGTCGGAAGGCCGATCCAACGGACAATCAACTTGTGCTAATTAGGCTGTGCTGAAGCTGAAACGGACTGTTTCTTCTTGCTGCTTGCTGCAAGGAGGTAAACTGCTGGGAGGCAGAGGCCAAAGGGTGGGGGCCAGTGGGTGGGCGGGACTACATTCGGTGTATAAGACACACCTAAATTTTCACCCCCTTTTAGGAGGGAAAAAGGTGCGTCTTATACTCTGAAAAATACGGTATATCTTCTGCAGCAACTGATATGGTTGATACTTCTGCTGTTCAGTCAACAGCAGTCCAGCATTGTCTTGTCACTTAATGGGTCCTAATGTACAATTGGAAAGACACTAAAAGGAAGGAGTGGGGCAATCAGGATTTCATTAAATGACAAAAATATATCTTTCTTTCAAGATCCCTGCTGATAATGAAAGAAGTTCACATGCCCTATGCTTGGGCAACAAAACTCCTACTTAGTCTTCCTTTTTCTATACTAATTGTTGTGGCCTATCAGCCGCCGGCCCCTCCAGCAGCCAAATCAGAAGAGGAGGTGTGGTTTAAATAAAACATGTTTTTGTGATAAACCTGTGTAACACGAAAGGTGTAATAGATGATAAGTGGGATAAAATCAAAGATAAATTGATAAAGTTTAAGATATTAAGATTCGAAGAAAAGGGTCAAGAGATTAAGACTTAGATAGAACTTTGTTTTATAAAATGTAATTATTATTATTATTATTATTATTATTATTATTATTATTATTTATTAAATTTTTATACCGCCCCCTCTCCCGAAGGACTCGGGGCAGATTAAAAAACATATAATATAAACATTAAAATACATTTAAAAGAAAATTAAATCCAAAATGGCTCCCCAATTTAAAACGCCTTACCCATAACCCTATAATTAAAACAAATTTAAAATTTCCACATTTAAAAGGGGGAAGATTTAGGCCAGGCCGGCTTGATGAAATAGAAGAGTCTTAAGCGCGCGGCGGAAGGTGTGCAGATCCGGGATCCTCCTGTCATGATAAATGCACCTCCGTATCTCCGGGGGGAGCTCGTTCCAGATTGTAGGTGCCCCCACAGAGAAGGCTCTCCCCCTAGGGGCCGACAGCCGACATTGTTTGGCCGACGGCACCTGGAGGAGCCCCTCTCTATGGGAGCATAATAAAAATGGAGTTGTATTGAATTTGAAATTAAGATTTGTGGTGATAAAATTGTAAGGTAAATAATTAGAATAAGAGGTTAGATTATTGTTAAAAATTACTTTGACACTGATGGTAAAAGATACAAGGTGAAGAAGAACAAGATATAATCAGGATTGATATACAGATATAAAAATGAGCGAAAGTTAACTTAAAATTAAATTGTAGTGATATAATGGATTTGTTTAGATGAAGATGCTAGAATTTATGTTAAAGTTTGTTCTTTTATGTTTTGGACTTTTATTCTTAAAAGATGTAATGGGAAATTGTGAATGGAGCTTGTTAAAGGAATGTAAGTGTGGTAACCATCTATGACCGGATCGAGACTCTGTTCTTGAAAGTTATATTTTATGTTTATGTTTGAAAAAAATAAAAAAAATATTTACAAAAAAAAGAAGAGGAGGTGTGGGAGTCAGGGTCAGCATCAAGGCAACCTGAGAGCTCCGAGGAGGAAGAGGGAATGGAGCTGTCAGAGATAGATACAGAGGCAGAGCCTGGACCATCCGTCAGCCCTCAAATGGAGAGTTAACAACCTCCCCAGGTCTGGAGGTGGCTGATGAGGAAGAGGAGGAACAGCTGGGTCCAGTGCCTGGCATGCATATGCACAGAAGGCAGAGGAGAGGAGAGCAGTAGAAATCCGTGGGCTGATCCTTGGAAAGGAAGAGCCACCGCTGCTAGCGAAGCCCCACCCTATCTCTGGGGATAAAAGGCAGGGGGCGGAGATGAATAGATGTGGCAGACAACTATTCATCTCCCGGCCAGCTGGACTTGTTAGCCTGCGTTGAGAGAGAAACTTTTTGCCGGGGCTAATGGCGCTCCTAATAAAGGAATCTTTGAGTTAACTTCAGAGGATTTGTCATGTTTGGGGAGCTGGATCAGAACATTAATATTGAAATGCTGGAGAAAGATGCCATTTTCTTCCACACAATTACAGGGGAGAGAGTTAAACCTCTCACCTCCTGCTCTGGTTTAGGTTCAACTCGTGCCTTCCTATGCTTGGTTTTTTTTAACTGAACAAAATTTGATGCAAGCCATATCACGTGTCTCCAGGACCTTAGCAGATGTTTTCTCGACAGTGGAGGAATCTGAATTGTACCCATCAATGTTTAAGGAATTCTGCTGCTTCTCAGCCTCAGTAACACATGCATATTTATAAAGAATCCTGAAGGGAAGAGCAGATGTTAAAAAAAAAAAAAGTGTTGAAAGCAGAAAGTGGTCGACCAGTTTGGAGAGAAACCACAGCTGAAAAAGGAAGACTGGGCTTCTAGGCATTTCTCCAAGAGAATAGAATAGAATAGAATAGAATAGAATAGAATAGAATAGAATAGAATAGAATAGAATAGAATAGAATAGAATAGAATAGAACAGGACAGAATTCTTTATTAGCCAAGTGTGATTGGACACACAAGGAATTTGCCTTTGGTGCATATGCTCTCAGTGTACATAAAAAGACAAGATACATTCGTCAAGAATCATAAGGCACAACAGTTAATAATAGTCATAGGGTACAAATAAGCAATCAAATCATACTAAGAAACAACCAATGCAAATCGTAAGGATACCGCAACAAGTTACAGTCATAGGTGGGAAGAGATGGGTGATAGGAACGGTGAGAAGACTAATAGTAATAGTAATGCAGCCTTAGTGAATCGTTTGACAGTGTTGAGGGAATTATTTGTTTAGTAGAGTGATGGCGTTTGGGAAAAAACTGTCCTTGTGTCTAGTTGTTCTGGTGTGCAATGCTCTGTAGTGTCGTTCTGAGGGTAGGAGTTGAAACAATTTATGTCCAGGATGTGAGGAGTCTGTAAATATTTTCACAGCCCTCTTTTTGACTCGTGCAGTATACAGGTCCTCAGTGGAAGGCAGGTTGGTAGCCATTGTTTTTTCTGCAGTTCTAATTATCCTCTGAAGTCTGTGTCTGTCTTGTTGGGTTGCAGAGCCAAACCAGACAGTTATAGAGGTGCAGATGACAGACTCAATAATTCCTCTGTAGAACTGGATCAGCAGCTCCTTGGGCAGTTTGAGTTTCCTGAGTTGGCGCAGAAAGAACAAGAAAATGCCCCTACCATTTCTCAAGGACAGAATCCTTCTTCACAGTGATAGGAGCTCTGCTTTTGACAGAGACCTGTAAGAAGTCTTGCAGAAGTCAGATCCCAGAGAATCTTACTAGCAGTCTTTATTGAAAGGGAATAACCTAACCCTAGCAATCTAACCCTAACCCTAAATCTTGCAGAAATCTTGCAACTGGATATGTTTACTTGGACAATCCATTCATCTCTACATTCATTAGATCTTCTTGTTAAACATCCATTGATGCAATGAGGAAGGGCTACCCATTTTCTTGATATAAATAACTTGCAGATGTTCCAGACCGTAATATTTGGCAAATCAACATCCTAATTTCTGAGAAATCTAGTGCATCTTTATATGAATGCCTTGGGATTTAATGTAAATGTGGAAAGCCAGGAAGGCTGCATCCTCTTGCACAACACATGCCTCTTGTCCAGCTTTATGACAGTTGCAGTGTCCTGGGATCATGTGATCCACTTTTGTGACCTTCTGGCAATCAAAGTCAATGGAGAAGCCAGATTCACTTTAACAACTATGTTACTTACTTAACAATTGCAGCGATTCCCTTAAGAACTGTGACAAGAAAGTTCATAAAATGGGCCAAAATTCACTTAACACCTTTCTTGCCTAGCAACAGAAATTTGGGGCTCAATTGTGGTCGTATGTCGAGGACGCCCTGTACATGATTTACATGATTTGTGAACCCTCCTCTACATTGTATTCCAACCAAGCTTAAGGTCTTCACAAATACTTATCGAAAAATTGCTTGGTTGTTCATTACAAGTTTCCGTTTTGGCCTTCTAGAACAGTTTTATTGTTTACACTTTTTAATAACTTAAAGTGTAAAAATCCCAACAGCATTAACTTCGTTGCAGGTCCCCGATTTAATATGCGCCCACCGAGCACAGCTGTCCTCGTTTACCAAGTTCTTCTGACTCAAGAAGTACCACTCAGCTTTAAGTTTCTCTCACAACGCTTATTTAGATGTAAATTAATTCCAAAGTCATTTGTTTTATTGAACATCACTGTGCCCATAAGACTGAGGAGTGCAACTGAGTGGATGATATGCAAATCGGAGAAATTCCAGGTGGCTCCGACAAGCTAAGAACAGGAGCAAACTCAAAGTTATCTTGCCATGCACGAATGAGCGACTGGCTGGTTTCCTTGGAAGTTGGGGAGCGAGAGCATGAGCCACTTTTAGCGGCAAGCAATTAAAACCATTTGAATATCATTTCCATGATTGTGTAGCAGACCAAGCCACAATTAAGGATTGCCACTTGTTATTTATCCCTCACCCCTCCACCCCCAGCTCAGTAGAGGATTCATCTGATTGACACCAGCACATGGCAGGGTAATATTCGACAGATGTGTCTTTGCACTAGCAATTTAGTTTGAGCAGTGTTTCTCAACCTCGGATGTGCGGACTTCAACACCCAGAATTCCCCAGACAGATGAATTTGAATTCATCCCATTAGAAACTAGCCAGGTTTCTCCAATCTATCTAGTGCAGGGCTCTCCAAACTTGACAAATTTTTAAGACTTGTGGACGTGCTGGCTGGGGAATTCTGGGAGTTGAAGTCCACAAGTCTTCAAGTTGCAAGTTTGGAGATTCCTGGTCTAGGGTTATGGGACTCCATTTTATGGAAGAGAAAATATAAGAGAAAATCATTATAAACTCAAGAGCAGCCATTTTCCAGCCTATAGTTTGTTTGTTTGTTTGTTTGTTTGTTTGTTCAATCAATCAATCAATCAATCAATCAATCAATCAATCAATCAAATCTGTGTATCTGGCCATCTTATAAAAAGCGACTCTTTCAAATGTTCAAATTAGAGGTAAATATTGTAGACAAACCAGCTGTAAAATGCCACATTCTATCTTGTGGATGCAATTTCTGATGGTTTCAGGTATGGGAGGAAGATTTCCCTTAAGTAAGGCTGCCTACATCCTGTGAAATTGGGATTGCGGTTTCTACAGAAAGAAGGGAATTATTCCGAGGGAGGCTGAGGGAGTTCTTCAAAGTTTTTCGTTAACGCATCTCCATTCCCCGTCCCCACCTTGTTCTATGTCTTAATAAGAATGCAAAAAAAATCTTTAGGTCTGTGCCTGCTCATATTTGCCATGGTAACTAAACAATGCAAAATGCCAGCCTCTTCATTCTGTCCCCCAACTCCCAGGGCTTTAGGAAGCTATTGGGGATGCACATTTCCCAGGCTTCTTGTCTTGTTTCTGAGATTCATACACTACTTTTTTGTCCAGAGCTCAACTGTGATTGATCTAGAGACCTTTTGTCACATTTAAAAATGGGTGCAGTTTTGATTGCATCATTGTGGTTGCCATTTTGACTTTTTTTGACGCATGTAATGTGGACACCCTTGAGCTATTCCTTTGACTGTCCCACATTGACAGACTTTTGATATAGGTTAGGCAGAGAAAGAATTATGGTCCCAAAGTCCTTCAGTAAACTTCTGGGGCTGAGTGTGAACTTGGACTGTCCCATGTCCCAGTCCTAATCCAACTTCTTGACTGCTCTACAGTGCCAGATTTTCCTCTTAAAGTAAGTAAAATCTTCCTTATGTCCAGCTGAACTCTTCTAGGCTTCATGGACAACTCCATACAGTTTTCTTGGAGACCATGTTGAAGTATCAAGCCACAATGCTTTTCTGGGATTCTTTTTCAACAGTCTTTGTAATTTCCTGGTGATTTCCCATCTCCAATCATGCTTATCTTTCAAAGAGCCTTTAAACCCATCTAGATGCTGTTAGCTACTATAGTTTTCCAATAAAGAAGTGGATAGGGTATTATAAATTATGCATAAAAGCAGAAGTTCTGAAATTAGCTCATCTATCCAACTATGGTACTTAAAGTTAACAAGTCCTTTTGATTTTAGTTCTAGTGACTATATCTTCTTTCCATAAGTTGATGTGACAGGGACCACAAGAAGAGGCCAACCAGATCAGCCATTTAATACAGGGCTCCCTGGTCAGTTGTATCTATCTGGGACATGCATATCCCTCTTTCACTGTAACTTTCAAGGAAATGTATTTTAAGGCATGCAGCTATGCTTCAGAAGGCAATAAACCATCATCAGTTTTAATTTTTAATACATTTTTAACAGGGTCCCTCTGTGGGGGAAAATGGTTGGTTTCTAAATATGACAATTAATGGTGGCCTGATCCTTCATGAAACTATCTAATACCTTTATAAAACTATCTGAATTGGCTGCCATTATGACTGCCGACAACAGATTCCATAAGTTAATAATGTGTAGGGTGAAAAAGTATATATGAATCACGAAGTCTTTTTGGATATTTGAGGAAAGTTCCAATTCAACCAATTTTAGAAGTTACTCAGACACTGTATGAGGCGGGTGATCTAGTTTTGCTTTAAAAAAAAAATCATCAATTTAATTGAATTTCTATGTCTGTCTGACATATTTTTTGTTTCTCAGTCTAGCAGAATATGTGCAGCCAGCCACTGTGGCTGGTAAAGGCTTTGCATGATGCTTGAATTCTGTTAAGGCTGCCCAATTCACCGCTGGAAGGCGTTCAAGTAATTTGGCAATAATGTTCTTTTAATGCGAAGCTTGGATGATAATGAGAAAAACTGAGGAGCAGATCTGTCAATTTGCTTCTCTTGAGCAACTGCTGGTGGGAGAAGATTATTTAGTCAACATGACAAACAGCCAAAGCCCACTGTTCCATAAAGATGTCTAACTTTCTTACACAACCAGCTAAATCCAAACTTTGGTTTAACGAAACCCTCTCTCTCTCTCTGCTGGGGTCACATAACACGCACTGCCCCCAACATATGCCAGGGATGCATTCATGATGTACTTAACAGAAACCACAGCCTAAGTTGGCTTCACAGCCGCCAAACAACTAACCACATTTGGTATGATGTGTTCCCACTTCTTAGGCATTGTCAGGAAATTACCACTAAAGATGCTGCATCTTAGAGCCGTGGTGGTGCAGTGGTTAGGACGCAGTACTGCAGGCTACTTCTGCTGACTGCCGGCTGCCTGCAATTTGGCAGTTTGAATCTCACCAGGCTCAAGGTTGACTCAGCCTTCTATCCTTCCGAGGTAGGTAAAATGAGGGCCCAGATTGTTGGGGGCAATAGGCTGAACTGCTTAGAGAGGGCTGTAAAGCACTATAAAGCAGTATATAAGTGCTATTGCTATTGCTTTTAGAGAACTGGTCATCACCCCCTTTTAAAGCAAAGGTACATGCATACGATTGTCCCACTGGTGAGATTGCCAGACTGAAGCAGGAAACAAGCTTAGCAGTGGTTCCAAGGAAGAAGTAAAAGAAAGTGATGTATTTGTGAGGTGACTAGAACAGGAACCCAGAGCCACGTCTTCTTAGTGGTAGCTCCACGTTATGGAACATCTTGCCTACAGTTTAAACATCCCCCCACTTACCTTTTTTTATACAGGCCTGAGCTGCTTTGTTAGGTAATCTTTGGTTCATTTTATGTTAATTTTTCTGTATTTTCCCCTTTTATAAATTGTCCTGAGACTGTTGGTGTGCATGCTTGTGCGTTTGTACTGTGTGAATCCAATCAGTGTTGCTTGGAAACCCTGGTTTGCAGCTTACAGCATTGTGTGACTCTGACCAATTGAGGTTTATTCAATAAGCTATAATTAAACACTATGGGAAAACCTAATGTGCAGGCAAGAGCTGGTGGATTTTTTATTTTTTTTTGGCCTGGATATGAAAAAGTCAGATTACTGATATAAGTTATGTTAAAAGTACAGCTTCAGAAATCTACCCCGCCATCCTGTCAACAAACCACCAGGCTTTTCCAAAGTAACGGAGTATTGTCCCTCCTCTTTTGAAATATCTGTTCAGGCAGCAGCTAATAAAATCGTATCTGATCTCTGTGGAGAGAGGTATAACTTCCTCTTTCATCAAAAGGAAATGAAAAATGATGATGTTCCTGGGAGGAAGCAAGAGTCTCTGGGAAGTGTGATGAAGAGGAAAACTTAGCTCTGCTCTGTTAGGATTACAACTTGGCAAATAAGGATAATGAATAGACATACTGGGGTTGGGTAAGTGGTGAGAGCTTTGGGGTAGAGGCTCAATCAATCAAATAAAACCAAGATTTAGTTCTCAGAGCAAGACCTAGAACTCTGAAGAAGTGCAGCAGTCTTTTTGCATTCAGATAATCAATAACAATAGCAATAATTAATTAATAATAATAAAAATTCCAGTTATCTTTCACACATTACTATTATCAATCCAGGGTGAGAATGTGGGACCCTCAATCTTTTGCATTCTCTTCTGCCGGCTTTCAACATGTGAAGCCATTGTTTATTGAACGAATTTTCATTAGCACAACACATTCATCGTATCATCCAAAATAGGTCAAACGACATATTAAACCAAAACTAAATATATTCGTTTTATTCATTTAATTCAGTTATTCAGTTCCACATGGGCTACTTTTCAAGGCAGTTACAATACATCTCTAAATATCTTTCTGGGTTTTTAATAATTTTTCAAGTACCTTAGAAGCTCTACCACTATTTAAAGCAGGGGTGTCAAAATGGATTTCATTGAGGGCCGCATCAGGGTTGTGTTTGACCTCGGAGGGCCCAGGGGGGGGATGAGGTGTGGCTTGGGGTGTGGCCATGGTGGGTGTGACATGGGACTTGTGTTGGGGGACCTATGGTGGCCAAGTGTTAAGGCAGGACTTCCCTGAGATTCTCCCTCACTCTCATTATAATCTCCTTCCTTCCTTCTTTCCTTTTTCCTTCCCTCTTCATTCTCCTTTCTTCTTCCTTCCCCTCTTACCTTATTTTTCCTTCTTTGCTCTCTTCCCATCTTTTCTTTTTCTTTGTCTTTCCTCTTTCCCTTTCTCCTTTCCTGTCCCTTCTTGCATGCTCAAATGCAAAAGGTGAAACATTTCTCCTTTTGCTTTTAGTTTGTTTTGAGAGCCCTCTGCCAGCGAAAATGGAGCTGGGGGGGGCACATGCACGGTCCTTCTGAGCTCCATTTTCGCTAGCAGAGGCACTGCGGGTCAGTCCTTTGCTGTTTCCAGGTCTGCGGGCCAGATCTAAGCACCCCGTGGCCCGAATCCGGCCTGCAAGCCTTCAGTTTGACACCCCGATTTAAAACATTGAGGAATCTGATAAGAAAGTTATCTGAGATGATGACTTAAGGGGTCATAGATTGTCTAGTTATTATTTAGATTTGTATGCTATAAGCATCATAGTTAAAAAGACGACTGATTGAAAAGGGAATACAAGATCTTGTACTCAATAAATAATAGTTTAGCATAATGAATGTTCTTCCCCAATGATCAAAGGAACACTTTGATCACTTCCACTCTACCTATTGAGCATCCCCTTTAATCTAAGAATGTCTGAAACAATGGAACTGCAACCTTGAAGAGTTTCATTAGCCATTAAATTGTGGCATAATATTGTTTTATGATGTTGAAGCTGTCACACCATTTCTTGAAATATGAAATTGCTTAGGAAAGAAAACAATTAAGAGTAGCTCATATCCTCCTTTTCAACTGTTTTCATGTATTGATTCAGATATCTTATATTCAAATTTAAATAACCGAGAAGGCAGGCAGGTGGTGTTATCCAGAAAACAACTTCTGACAAGGGGTTGGAGTAAAAAAAAAAAAAAACAACACCTGTGTGGAGAGTTTGCTAAGAAGGCACTTTGGGTTGCAGATTTATTTCAATCACACTGCAGTGACACTTTCATAAGATCTGATGAATATTTTTTGGTGGCACTGAGTGGGGGGAAGATTTTTTTTTTTTTATTGACAGGTGAGCTATAAACAGGTGGGAACAAATTCGCAGGGAAAACAACAGGTTCAGTTCATGCGTTTTAAAGAAACACATTAAGTGCTAAAAATACCAGTTTTATAGATTTGGGAAAATATGGCAAATTCTGAATTCTTAAGTTACCTTGTATTTAAGTTGTTGGCAAGTGTGCAAAATTCTGTATTAGTGATTACACGGGTGAAGGGAGCTGAATGTGCAACTATCTCCATAAAGTACTTGGCAAGAGCTAGTAAAATCTCAACTATGAAGTCTTATTTGCGCAGTGGTCTTAGAGAATCCTAAGCACAGGTAGATTTTCCAAGGTGTCATGTGCTATAGGTAAGAAATTTGAGTTGGAGCATGGAATCTTCTCTCATGAATTCAACATGGAAAGTTTCCCAATTTTCTCTGGGGCTCCTTTCTTATCAGATCACGTGGACTGAACCAAATGGGCCGCTGTGATCAAATGAAGACGTTCTCGGGGCTGCATGTGGCTGTAGTTTGACTATAAAACCATTTATATTCAGAAGCTTCTGCTAATGTGCAAATGGTTTCCAGAGGAAGACAGGTCATTCAGTTTATTTCTTTTTGACATATTTGGGCATCAAACTGCCTTTCATTGCATTACGTTTCAGAGGTTTTTTGTTTTGTTTTGTTTTGAACCGAAACCTTTAATTCAAGGGCTGGGGATTTCAGCAATCTTGTATAAGAATCTGGCCCCCTGGAATACAGACACTTCAAAAATGATTGCATTTGTGGCAACTGCAGCATAAATTCTTCTACACCAACTGCCAGGTGCTGGAAAAGAAAGGATAATTTGGCCAGAAAAGCAAGGCAGGTAAGAGACTGAAAGGGAAATTCAAGTGAGTGATTAGAAGGTAAGAAGAGAACAAAGTTAATTGTTTTTATTGGTTTGGACTAAATCCTGAACTACACATAAGCTTTGTGGGACATAGTGCTTGTCTCATTTTTGATATGAAGATCCCAAGTTGACAATATTCCTTAATTGCAACAACCAAAGATGTTTGGGGGAGTGACACGAGCATCACACAAATGACAAATCTTACCAAGTTGTGATGCAAGCACATAACTATGAGTTGCCATTTTGATGATGTTATGGCTTATGATTCCCTCAACACTATTAAACTATTCACTAAGGCTGCATTACTAGTACTATTAATCTTCTCATCGTTCCTATCACCCATCTCCTCCCACTTATGATTGTATGACTGTAACTTGTTGCTGTATCCTTACGATTTATATTGATAGTTTCCTGATTGCTTATTTGTACCCTATGACTGTCATTAAGTGTTGTGCCTTATGATTCTTGATGAATGTATCTTTTCTTTTTACGTACACTGAGAGCGTATGCACCGAAGACAAATTCCTTGTGTGTCCAATCACACTTGGCCAATATTCTATTCTATTCTATTCTATTCTATTCTATTCTATTCTATTCTATTCTATTCTATGATGGGTACCTGTACAATCAACCCTAATGTAACTTTCTCATCCTGTGTGTTGTGTGGTTATGTGGGAGGATAAACCATATACCCACTCATATTGTTGTGTATGCTATTTTAATTGTATGACTAAAAGCCACCTAGCCACATTTGGTGAGATGGGTGGTATAGAAGTTTAATAAAATTAAATTAAAAACTAAATATTAGTATCTATTGCAATTTTGTTAATGGGTTTGAGCAATGGGAGACAACAGGATTAGCCATCTTGGTCATGACCCCCGTGAAAACTTTTAAAGAACACTAAGTTTGCAAAGCTCACTTTTAATGAAATTTGGAAATTGCTCATTAACTACTTTTAAGCCACAAGAGACCTTTGAAGTTTGAAAATGCCAGATGAAACAACATTTTAATCATAAATTTAAGAATTAAAAAAAAAATCTGAATAAATGAGATTTTGAGAAAATTATAAGCAGACTCAGTTCAAATAAAATTGGATTTTGGAATTAATTATAAAGAATTAGCCTCTCATGGGAAATAGATTCTGTTTTGTTTTTTACAAGTCATAACACAAATAATGAGAGGATGGCCACATATACTCTGGATAGCTGATCCTCATGAGTAGATTATGGACTAGATTTCCATGATTTCAAAAACTGGACACTTCAGGGACAAAGGTTTTTAGGTAGAGGAAAGATTTACAAGTCTGTGAAATGTTGCAAAATTTTGTAATAGTAAAAATTACTGAAGGACTTTTGAAGAATGGAATCAGAAAATAATAGCCCAATGACAACTACATTGGTTTCTGCAAACTATATGCAAAAGATGTTGTTGAAGAAATGACAGAACAACAAATTTTACTTGACAAGAGATGATATTGAATGTGGATTTAAACTGTCAGGTTAATAACTTAAAAAAGGATGTCTCGCTGGATCTACAAAAGAAACTGGCTGAGATTTTAAAATTTTAAAGGGAAATACTAATGACAAACCACAAGTGATCTGAATACATTTTTTCCTAGTGGATTTACTTATCAAAATCTTGAATAACTCTGTGCAGTAGGACAAAGAAGAAATGAAACAAAATTCTACAATAATATGTGAATAAATAAAGATTAAGATTGTTAGAAGGAAGGAATATAAAATTGGTTTATTTGATCAAGGTTAAAGAAGATATTACTTCTGGCAACTGTTAATGGGCTTTCTGCTGACACTGGGACTGAAAAGGTATTTTATGGATTTTTTTTTTATAAATAAGAAATGAGATATAGGATGAAGAGATGTTTGACAGGATGTTCACCCTGTCATCTTCTTCTACAGATATACATGCACCTTAAAATATTTTTAAACAAGACAGCATCAGAAATAAATGTTTCTTTATGTTCCACTCAACTCAAAAGCTTTACTCCAAACAATGTTTTCAAGGAGAATTCAGTGTCATTTTGCCTTTGTTCCTGTGAACACATCCATCAGCTTAATTTTGGAATTTATCAGCATGGCTCACAGTGAGCTGGTTATGTACATTTTGGGCACAGAAATTATCGTACTAAAGAAAGACGGAAAATCACACATACTGTGTTATGTTGGAACAAGCTTTTTTTAAAAAAACAAAAACAAAGAGAGCTTGCTAAAAATAAAGGTTTGATGCTAAACTTGCAACTAATTCTTTTGAGGGTAGAGAAATTATCAGTCTGAATTAATCCTATCAACATTCAGTCCAGTCCAGACAATTTGATCTGAGACTTTAACAATTTTTTATCCATCACCAGACTTTTAATGTATTATTTTTGAGAAAAAAACAGCTGGTTGTTTCCTTTCACTGTTTTATTTTAAGTCTGCCATGAAAGCTTGGGAGACACAATCCCCAAATCTCAGAGATCTTACTTATCCACCATGACTGCTGAACACTGAGAGCAGTTTCCTGTCATTTTCCTACACCATCAGTACTAAAAGTTTTTTTTTTAAAAAACAAACTTTTATGAACATTCCCTTCCTAAATCCATTGTCAGCAAATATATAATGTGTCTGTTTAAAGAGGTTCTCAGATCTGCCCTCCTCGATCACCAATATTAAATACAAACCTTATTTGAATTGACCGAACCAGAGATTAAGCAAGCCCCATGAAAGTATTAGCTTTCCATTATTTTTGTATGCCTTCTTCAGGTAAATAAATTCCTTTTTTTTTTTGTTTTAGGAAGCAGAAAGGGGAAATGGGGTTGGGGGAAGTGAATGACACAGCAACCCCCAGAAACCTGCATTTATTTTAAAAGCACCCCAAATAGCTATTTAGTACAAGATAGGTACTTTTTGACAACTGAAGATTATAAAATGAATGTTGGCAGCACCTAGCTATTTTTAACAAGTGGAAGACACCCATATCTCTTTTCTCCAAAGCTATGTGCTCAAACCACAAACACCCAGGCACACTTAGCTTTCCCTATATCATAGGCCAACAAAGCCTTTTCTGAGAAAATAGTAAGGTCAGCCGGGTTTCATTTAAGTGCTAGCTATTCTTGATTTTTCAAACGGTGATTATTCTTTACTAATATTTATCTAAAAAGCTAAGTGGCTGTGATGGCAACCCTTGACGCAAATGTTATAGAACTAGGTCAGCACATCCAATGACCTAAGGTTGATGCCCCAAATGTACTTTTCATGGCCTTCAAAGCCTCCTCTGATAATTGCCAAACATTAGTAATGAATGTTCCTGTCATTTTGAGCTAGGAAGGATGGGGAGTAGGACTAATGTGGTATAAAAGCAAAGAACAAAAATTCAAAAATCCAATTTCTCTCAATTCATTGCTCAGCTCTGCCCCATCCCACCATGATTGGCCAAATATGGTGTAAGGAAAATTCCCATTTCATCGGTGAAGGTTAAGTGCATGCAACGAGACTTTTTGGTATACACTGACACTTCACATCAGGTGAGGGGCTCATTTTAGCAGGTAGCAATTTTATAACCTGGCTGTTAACTTTAACTGTTAATTCACCCTCAGTTTAAATCAGAAGTTCTTAACCTTTTTGTGTCATGGACCCCTTTTCAGTTGAATTTTGGTTATAGGTTAGTGAAACTAAAGTTTTTTTCCCACATTCATAAAACCATCTGAAATCTACTTGTAGACCCTGGCAGACAGTTGACAGAAACTAACAGGGAGAAGTGTGCACAGATGACTATGTTTGCTTAAAAATAAAAGGCATGCTTTCAGTATGAAGATTTAGACTCCCACCATATGCAGAAATGGTTGAAAGGGATGAAGGTCCCTGAATTATTCAGGAAAAAAGCAGCATTTTATCCACACTATAATGCCACCTAGTGGCCCAAGGGATGGTACTTCTGAATGGCTACCAGTTGTTCTACCCTGTTTCCCCCCAAATAAAACATCCCGATAATAAACCCAATCGGACTTTTGAGCGCATGGCAATAAGGCCAAGCGCTTATTTCAGGGTTCAAAAAAATATAAGATAAGATCTTATTTTCGGGGAAACATGGTATATCTTTTACTTTATAGTAAAACTTCCTTATTTTGATGTCCAGAAAATGTACTGTGAAATGTTTGTTTTTTATCCTTGGGGAAAAAAGACTTGGTTCTTCGAAGGAGCATGCTGTTCCTTTCACACTGAACACAGAATTTGTGATATTCTCATCTTTTAGGGCAGAAAAGGACATTTCACCAACAGAAAAGATCCTGCTTTCAGCTTCTGACAGCAAGTCACGAGCAATTTTGCTGCCTCAATGATCTCTGTCTCCTTTCTGCCCAATTGCACAAGAACAAAAGTCATTTTCACTCTCATCTCGAAGTCATTGTGTATTTGGTTATGGCTATTTTAAAAAAAAAACCACTATCCAAAGACCTCAACAATTTTTTAATTAGGTTTTCTAAAGAAGGACTGTAATTTAAACCAGGAACATCAGTGTCACAGTAATATGGGAATGTTTGCTTAAATAAAACAACACCCAAGGGGAAAAAAATGAATTGTATCTCTTTGGTGGCGTCACATTAGAGCTTTAAGAAAATATTCTCAGAAGGGGGGAAATTAATTCCTTTTCACCTTGTACAGAATTGTGCAAGTTCCATTACTTTTCTGAAAATTAAGCTGCTCTAAAAGGAACACCCCCCCCCCATTTAACTTGCTGGAGAAACAAAATGTATTCTTACTGCATTCTCCCTAGATATGAAAAAGGAAATGAAAATCTCTCTAGTTTTGTATAGCTCAAGAGCGAGATTTCTTTGTATTTATTAGCTACTCTTCAGCTGAAGTTCCTGGAGTGGTTTCGGTGGGGATACAATGTGAGGAGAAAAAGAGAGAAATCAAATCTCAAGATGCTGGAGAAAAGGATGACAGAAACAGATGCAAAGCAATTGACATGCAATTGAACTGGCTTCTGCCTATTGACAATCTGATGAAGTGGACTACAATTCAAAAAAGTTTATACTTTAGATTAAGGTGCCACAAATTCTTGTCTCCCCATATTTTGGGGGATAATACACATAGCTATCTCCTGGCATAATTTCTGGGCTACTACTACTTCTGTGCTTAATGTAAGCAAACTTTGTATCTTCTACCAAGAACATAGCTGAGACCCAGGCTTTAAGAGGTGATTGTACAATGGTTTTCTTTACTTCAAAAATGCCGGACATGTCACTACATCTTCCTCTTTCTCTGAGGAGTCCTCTGCTTTATGCACAGCTTGTTGTCGTTGTTTTTAATCCAGGAAATTTACTATGTCACAGTAACTGAGCATCAGGAGTAGAAAAACATTGTGTACCTTTGCAATGTTCTCTGAGCAAACTCGAAGAAAGAAAAACCCACACAAACAGCATAGACATTTCAAAAACAATATTTATTTAAAGGGAAAGTAGCCATTTACAACATAAAAGAACATAAAATCAACCAATAAAAAAGCATGATGATTTCCCAAGTTACTTTCTTTGCTGTAGTTAATTCTACCTACCTGGCATTGTGGCAAACATCTATTGGGCTCTAAATTAATAGGCAACTCAAATGGTAATATGTTGAGGAAGGTCAACAGTTCAATTCTCCAACTCCTGCATTTTAAAAACAAGTTATGTGCTCTTTTTGAGCCCAAAATAAAAACAAGGGGAAAAAAATCCCTAAATAAGCTCAAGGACAAAACTTGTGGGAAGACAGTAATAGCAGTCTATCTACATAGACTGCTCCACATAATCTGTGAATCCATAAAACAGGTTCTGGCACCTACCGTATGTATCACCTCCACCATCATCATAACACATGGATCTACAAGTCTGGCAGGAGATGGCATTTGGCAAGGGAATTGTTGCTCTTTTGCAGTTGATCATAATTAACATCTAGCTAGGACTAGTGACCCAATGCTTTTCCCTTCAACTATCACAGGACACACATCTCATTCTCGGAGGACTGACTGTTCGGAAGATACATATGATAAATGATGGAGAGTGGGGATCATACCACTTTGGGGGGTAAATTCCCTTAAAAAAAGAAAAGATAAAAATGCCTTCTCTGCCTGTACAATCAGGGAGAAAAATACTTGTCTACCTCCGAGTGCTTGACTATATATGCAAGAGGGGAGTTCTCACCTTTTTACTTGGCAACATTCCAACAGGTGCAAAGCATTCTGCAACTCAAGTAGGTGGGCACATTTCCCACATTTGCAAGACACACGATTATTATTCTAACGGGAAACTGATCCTAAGAGACCATGGGTTACCTCAAACCATCCAGAATCCCAACTGCATGGTTGTATGCTGGACAACTGCAAGATGTGGATCCAAATTAGACAAAGATGCTTCACATCTGGCTTACATACCCTTGTTGTACCAGTTAGCTTAAACCTGTTAAGTTTTTCCTTCCATAAGAGCTGCATGGGTTCAGGAAAAGTAGGTGTTATTTTCCTAATCTTGTTCAGCTACAGGGCAAGATCAGGAAAGTCCAAAGCCTGCTTTGGATACAAATAACTTAATTTGTATGGAAAACAAATGCAATTATGCAGGATGTGCCTTTAAGCAAGGATGAGTAAGTATTCAATATATTTGCCCTCATCTGTCCACCGCTATAATGTATCAGATTAATACTGAACAGATTAGGCTTGCCAGCCTGGTGATTTCCATAAATATTGAGACCACTGAGTTAGCTGACCAAGAGTTGAAGTCCAACACATTCAGAAAACACCAGGCTGAGAAAAAATCTCTTGGACAAGGGGACTCTTACACAAGTTGTTCTTAACATCCCAATGCCCTGTTTCTGTGCCTATTCTTTACCTCTAAAACAGTATTCATAAAATAATTATGAAGGCTATCTGCTACATTATTCATTTGTCTGAAGAGAGCATTCAAATGGTTTTCAACAGGCTCTTGACTTTTAAGGTGGGGATTTTGCAAATTGGCTTTCGGGGGCCCTTAGCACCTGGGCATCGTAATTCTGCTGTCTCGCCACAACTAGCTTTGATTTCATGGCTGGAAATGTAGCTGCTCATAGATGGATTGTCCTTGTCTCTCAGATTTCTGGACTCTATAATCAGTTAGGAAAGGGGGAAGGAGGTCAGCTGAACAGGCTAACTCACCACTGGTTTTCCCAGGTCTGGATGATGATGTCATCATTCTGGCACTGCCATTATCCCAAATGAAAGGAAGCTGTTTTCACCACAGCATCGCATCCCCAAGGGGGTCCTTCTGGCTACCCTTTTTGATACTTCTGAAATGTCAGGACATTTCACAGCATAAGTAAGAGATTATCATTGTTGTTGCCATTAAAGAAAGAAACCTGATCCAAGATCTTAGTCCAACTCTATAATACAGAAAATAATTTTAACAGCCTCTCATACAACTTTAAATAAAAATGTGATGATGTTCAAAGAGCAAGAGATTTGGTTCTATTTATTTTCCAGAACGATTAGGAAAGTTAATTGGATACACTTATATTTTTGTTGTTATGTGGAAATGCAGAAAACTGCAAAACCTAAATATTTTTAACATTGGAACCTAACCTTCCAAAACGTGGATTTAAAAAAAAAATCCAGGAGAAGTACATTTAATTCCAATGAATTCTCAGTAGGAAAGCAAAATTAATGAGATTATATCACAATATTACAAAAAAAATGTTATATTGTTGAGTTTATTTTACTACATCAGAAAATGCTAATATTTTCTATTTCAATATATTTGCTAAATACCCAAGAAAGCCTGAACGGTCTGGAAAAGTTCATAGTTTTTAAAAAGTCCTCTATTTGCTACAAGAATTAAGTGCTAGTTAACTTGAAACAAATTTATATTCCACTCAACCTTCAAATATACTACTTGGAAAACATAAATAGGTAATGCAGGAACAGAAGCCAAATGCACCATATAGCATCTCAGATACAGCATCTGACTTTCTTAAATAATATTTTCTACCTTTAATAAAATGTATTTGTGCTGAATTTGCTTTATAACACATCTGTAGACGTCTCCATGTACAGACCTCTATTTGATTACATAGCACCAGGTTTGGAAGGAGTTAACCAAGACATTGCAACAATGAGCTCTATTGATCAAACATATCTCATTAGAAAGTACACGATGCTGTGCCTATTGTTTCTTTATAAATAACTGACAAGGTCAATGAGCTCTATGGCCTAAATATGCCCATCTTATTTTGCAAGTCATAAAGCAATTGTGGGACATTAAAACACCACAATGTGAACCCTGCAAGTTTTCTTGAAGCTTTACCTGGCACAAGCTCTAATCCAACATTTAGGATTGTCAGAGGGCGGGAAAAGTGACAGGAACCCCAGGAGAAGACTAAGTTAACAGAAGCCAGTTGTTTAGAAAAAATGGCACTTTTCCTAAACAACTGGCTTCTGTTAACTTAATTTTGGTTGGTCAGGCAGACTGAACCTGGCTCTTATCAATTCTGTCTAAGATGGAAGTTCACCAAGGGCAAACGGAAGGGGCACCCTCTGGGTTTGAGAGGTGCGGGTGACATCCTAACACTTGCACCCTTGTCTCATTGGAGGTTTTCCCCAGCTGCCCGAGACATACCTTTGATGGAGGGACAGTTCCTACCTCCTTTTCCACCCTTCCAACAATGATGAGCATCAGGTTGGGAAAAGCTGTCATAAAACCTAGCTTGCATGGCAATGTTCTAGGGCAGGAGTGGGAAACTGTGGTCCCTTTATGACCTGTAGACTTCAACTCCCAGAATTCCTGAGCCAGCAAAAAATTCCCAGAGATCTAGAACGCACTGTTAGCCATTCTCTTGACCGGAATGGGACAACTTGACATGGCCAACTCGCCATCGGACAACTCCTCACGGAATAACTCAGCCATTTTGCTGCAAGACAATCCATGTGGGATAACTCAAATGTGTTAAATATTATCCACCACTGTTTCTTTGACATTTCCATTGACAAAAATGAAAATAATGTAGAAGAAACAGTGGCGGATAATACTTATCACATTGTTATCCCACACAGATTGTCCTGCGACAAGATGGCCACATCGAGTCGTCCTAGATCCCCTATCTTGACAGGATATTTGAAATTCTGGTTCTATGATAAAAGCTTGTGCATTTTAAAATGTGAGTTATTTTGCACGCTTTTATTTTTCTTTAAGTAGCCAGATAATAGGATAAAGTGATTGCTATCATTTAACGAGATGCCAATTTTTTTGTCTGAAACAAGCATAGACCTCATCAGCCAGTATCTAATACTTTTCTACCATAATGGGGCAGTTCCATTAAATACAAATTTAATGCATCCCTTAATACATTACAGATTTATATGTGTGCACCAAAGAAAACACGAAAAGAACAAAAACCACATACCGTAATATCTCTTCTTACCTGCAAATGCTGCACTACTTGTCCAAATCTGCAAGGCATTTACTGGGTTTTTTTCACAGCACGCAAATTCGATAGAAGTGAACTCTTTCATTAAAAATAAACTTTTATTATACAAATAACCATTACAGTAGGGAGCATAATTTTATGTGCCAAGATTCATACTTGCTTTTTTTCTTGAGTGGTATATTGGGACTAAGCTCCAAAAAACCCAGAGTAATACATTTAGTATGAATATTCACTATTTGTTTAATAATTCATTTCCCCTTCCTTACACATTAAAAAAACTAAAACTTAATTGAAACAAAAGCAGCTTTATAATGTGAAAATTTATCATACAAACAAAGGAAGCTCACCAAATTGGATAATCAGTTTGGTGTAGCAGTGAAGCCATAAGGTTAACCAGGATATTGCGAGTTCTAGTCCTGCCTTGAGGGTAGATGACTTGAGCCAGGCACTTCATCAGTCCTAGGAAGGAGGCAATGGCAAACCACTTTTGAAAAACCTTGCAAAAAAAGTGCAAGGACTTGTCCAGGCAGTCTTCTTCAAGACTCAGACACAATTGAATGGGGAATTTTTTTTTAAAATAAAAAATTCAAACCTATTCATCCTAAAATATTAGACATATTATTCAGTTAGTTGGAGAGAATAGAAATGCATACAACTGATGGTGTAAAGTATCTCATCTTGCTAACACGTTTTCTTCCTTACCAGGAAGAAAAAAATAATGCTAGACAAGAAACGCCATCAGGTCTTTCCCTGAAAGCCATGGCCATTATTTATTCTTTAGATCCTCATCAAAAGATTTGACTTGAATGAGCTAAATGGAGGAGGAAGCCTTACTCTTGATGTAGGATGAACGTATGTGTGGTATCAGCCAGCTTTTAATTAAACTATTTGCTTTCCTTTGAGAACTATTATTTTCAATCTTCCCTTCCAGATGTAAATTGTGGTGGTAATGCCATTACTCTTCACCGGTGGTTTCTATGCATTAGAAGTCAAGTCAGAAGTTGGTAAAGTGGTCAGAAATATGTTAGCTAAATTTGGGTTCCTCCAAAACTATTTCCTATCCCTTTACAAAGCTGTGTTGCAATCAACACAGCAAGGTCAAAAATATCATTCTGTGCAATGGCTTGAGAATATGAAGGAAGCCGAAAAAGAGCTAAGGGTTTAATCTGTCATGTTCTTCATATATAAAATTCCATTAAAAACAAACAAACAAACAAACAAGTGGGTTTATACCAGATAACTGTTTTTACCTCCCAGCAGCCGCAATCTTTACAGCCAATGGTAAGCGACGATGAGAGTTGTAGTTCACTAACAGGTTCTGTGTGCATTGTTTTCTACTTGAGTTTAAGAACTCTACTTCTTCCCCATGGAAGCACCGCCTAACACAAAATCTATCACCCTTCTACTGTCTATTTATAATATGAAGCACAGATGCTTGAGCCTTAATGATAATGCAAGAACAGCCAGCTGGATCCAATGAACAATCCGTTTACTCCAGCTTTCCATTTCCAACAAAAGCCACCCCACTATTAATTTTGAATAAGTATCTATGAGATTCTGTTGATAATTACACTTTCCAGCTGCCTGATATTCTTAAGAAAAAAAATGCTACTCCATAAATGTGTTCTCTATAAATCTATGCGAAGGCATTCTACATATCCAATTATTTCTACCCCCCTCCTAATAATTCAAAACATGGGGTTTTCCTTTTTTCATAGCTAAAACACAACAGTTTTCAAGAAGGTATCTGTTACAATCTCGTTGACTGAAGCCACCAGAATTCAATATTGAGCTAAACTAGTGTTATATCCCATTTCATTGCTCTTGCAATGGTTTTATCAGAGGAGAGAGGCTTCTGAGTCTTTAATGCATCGCTTAAGGTGAAAAATATATGCTGCTTTAATTGCATTTGTCTTTGGTTATTTTTAAATGTTTGCTCCTCCTAATCCTTACCTTGTTTTTCTTGCCTGCTTTTTCTTCCTGCTAGATTGTGTGCTTGTTACCTGTAATGTTCTGTATGTTTGTAAAAAAATGCATATCATTTATATTGAAAACATTTATACAGATAATTATAATCCAACCTCATGGGGTTGTTGTGGTGGTGAAAACAGGAAGAGGAAAAAGCATTTTGCCACCTTGAGTAATTGATAAAAAATAATAAAGACAAGAAAATAAATAAATAAATGAATAAATAAATAAATATTCTGTGTCATACTATAGCTGTCTGGGAGAAAATAAAAAAAAAACAAACTATCTGAAACATGAGACAAAAGGAAGCATGAACGGTTTCTTTGTGATGACACCGAATCACACATTTTTACATGTTTTGTTTGCCTTATATACTTTTCACTTTCACTGTTACATGAATAGGAATATAAAGTACTTGAGGTAGAGTGTGTGCCCAAATGCACACATACACTCACATCAATATTCGGGCGGGGTGGGGTGGGGTGGGGGTAGGAGAAGAGCTCTTACACTAGGGACAATTTCTAGGACATCCTAGAATGTTGTTAAATGAAGGCAGAGAGCCATAGAAGACTGAAACTTCTATGAAGCTATTTCATATCTCCCAATTATTGCAGGCTAATTCTGCTGACTGTCAGAGGTTCGATCCTCACCGGCTCAAGGTTGATTCAGCCTTCCATCCTTCCAAGGTCGGTAAAATGAGGACCCAGATTGTGGGGAGCAACAGGCTGACATTGTAAACCATTCAGAGAGAGTCCTGTAAAGCACTATGAAGCAGTATACAAGTCTAAGTGCTATTGCTAATACAGGTAGTCCTCGACTTACAACAGTTCATTTAGTGGCTGTTCAAAGTTACAATGGCACTGAAAAAAGTGACTTATGACCGTTTTATTCACTTATGACCATTGCAGCACTCCCCCTGGTCATGTGATCAAAATTTAAGACTCTTGGCAATTGGCTCATATTTATGATGATTGCAGTGTCTTGGGGTCATGTGATCCCATTTTGCAACCTTTTGACAAACAAAATCAATGGAGAAGCCAGATTCACTTACCCGTATTACTAACATAACAAGTGCAGTGATTCACTTAACAATGGTGGCAAGAAGTCTGGGGCAAAAGTCACCTAACAAATGTCTCACTTAACATAATTTTGGGCTCAATTGCAACCGTAAGTTGAGGACTACCTATATGTTGACATGCTGTTTTTTCCAACTCTGTTTGGTCTTGTTTTATTCTTGGTTTTTAGGGTGCATTCCAAGTAACCAGGTGCTGAACACTGTATTTTATTTATAAAATATGACTGTTCCAGAAAGGTAGTTTTATTCTATATGGATACTTTACTCATAAATGTTAATCATCTATGATTTGCTCAGATTTGAAAATCAGCAGCATTAATTGCCTTAGCTGAAAAGGGTTTTGATTTTTCTCACAGAAAGCTGTCGTTTCAGAATTTTAACCTGCTTATGTAAATTGCTGAAAGCAGTGAAAATTATTGACATTCAGTAGGAAAATGCCAAGCCTAATCAACTCATGGGGACTATAACCAGCAAAAACTGTATTGTGAGAATATATTCTAGGGGAAATGAAATGATACTTATTTACTTTTCCTTAAACAAAACATAACCCCACTGAATATAACCTATGAAACAAATTCTAATGAGTCTGACCTTGTGATCCACCAAAGTTTAGCATTATTTATTTAATGACTGGTGATAGTATTCTAGTATCTCAGCAGCAGTTGTTTCCCGGTCCAATTAAAATCCTTTACCTACAGATACCAAAGAAAGAACCTCTAAAGACCTTTCTATTTCAGCGCTCTAAAGACCTTTCTATTTCAGCAAGCCGGCCTGGCCTGACCTTTCCCCCCTTTAAATTTTCAATTTTTTAAATTTAAACTGAAATTTTAAATTTGTTCTAAATTTTTGGGATGTTTTAAATTGTCTTGGGCTCAAATATTTAATTTGGTTTTAATTCTGCTCTTAACTTTTGTATCTATGTGTTTTATTTTGTGCCTGTTCACCGCCCTGAGTCCTTCGGGAGTAGGGCGGTATACAAATTTGATCAAATAAATAAATAAATAAATAAACCTGAGACATAATCCCACTGAACAAGTCCTACTGAATTTGAACAACAGAAATCACTTTAAATCAGATTTGAGAGAAAAATAATTTCATTTGTTCTGGAAATGTTTTAGTGGGGTTTTTTAGTAGCAGAATAAAGCATGATTTCCTTATGGTGTTGGGGGTGTGTGTGTGATTGGCATATTCTTCCCCATTTATCAAATCTCTTCTAGGTGCATAACATAGTTTTATAATAACTTCTTTTTACCTTTTAATATGAGGTGCTCCATTGATTTGCTGATCTCTTCCTCTCAGAGAGACCGCAACTTTGGAAACCAAGCAGCTGGAAACCAAGCAGCTAGGATGAGGTGAGTTCTTCAAGAGTTGAATTGACTCTATAAATAAATCTCAATTGGTAGAACTAAGCATAACTAAAAAGTGGCTTGTTCATGGCCATGTAAAATAGAATTTTAATGTATGCTTAATAAGGTAGTTAAACATTTGAAATTCAGAATTTGCTGACAGATTAATACACAAATGATTAATCACCAACAAAAAACAGTGTGCTGATGAAAAGATGCAATCTGTCTCTGGATACTAGAAATGCAAAAGCAATACCGCCAAGCAAACATATCTTGTAATATTAACCATGTTTGTATTTCACAATGGACAGCACAATTAACCACATTTGGTATCACCATTAATACTATGTTAATACTATGAAGTGTCACTTTGTAGAGATGCAATCTTTTCTTGTTTTCTAATTATTGCTGGACTTCAGAAGCTTGATTAAATATTAAGACTAAACTTGCTTTACTCGGGTTTCTGTGAGCTATCCAAATTGACCCATCGTAACTAAGCATTTTGGGTTGTTGTTTTTTTAAACCATCAGGTTCCAAAATGTAATCTAGAAACTCTAGTGGCTATCAACCTAGTAAATTTTGGACTATTAAAAACCTTAATCCTAATTCTGGATAATTACCAAGGGGGATAAGGTGCGACTGCTTTCAAAAACACAGGCTATATTAAAATCTTGGAAAGCTCCAGAAACTTGCATTGGATAAGAATTAAATTAGCATTGATGATACCTTCAGAATTTCCAAGTATTATATGCAAAGTATTTAAGTAAAAAGGAATTAGGGAAACCATTTGCCCTGGAAATATTTCCAATAGGTAAAGAACACAATGCCAAATGAACATGGAAATTTTAACGGCCCATTTATATATTTTTCCAGTCTTTATTAAATAAGCTGATATGAAAAGGTCAGATGAAAGGTGCTCATACAAATTGTAATTTTCAGTTTATTTGGGAGAACTTAATTAGAGGTCGCAGTTTTTAAGATGGAAAAGCCACCTGTACTTGGTCTTTCGGTTTGCATGTCTCTGATTTCTGAAGTAACCAGAAATTGTAGTTGATAATTTAGCCATTCAGTCCATGTGCAAAGAACTTTTTAAAATAATTGCCTGAAAGTGAAAATAAAAATAGCAGAGAATATCAAGTGATTACCCACCACCACGATAAAACAAAGTAATTTATTCCAAATTATTTAAAAAGGAAGCTGTACCATTGATTCATTCTGAAATGTGTTTATCTCCAGGATTAGGAATATGCAGTCCTCTGATATTGATAATGCAATTCATCAGCACTTGGAGAATCTCTGTTTCTTCCACCCAGATTTATCAATTGCTGCAACACCAATTTCCTACGGTTATGTAAGCATTCATTTTATTTTGGGGAGAAGAGGTACTTGAATGTGTGGAAGTCAGACCAGTGATCCTCCAGAGATTTTATTTTGTTTTTGTTTTCAGATAGAATACTTTTTTTTTTTTAAATTTGATTTATATGCCGCCCTTCTCCGGAGGCTCAGGGCGGCTTACAATGTGCTCAGCAATAGCCTTCATCCTTTTGTATATTTTATACAAAGTCAGCTTATTGCCCCCACAACTGGGTCCTCAATTTACCTACCTTAGAAAGGATGGAAGGCTGAGTCAACCTTGAGCCTTGGCGAGATTCGAACCTGCAGTAACTGCAGGCAGCTGGTCTTAATAACCGGCTTAATAACAGGATGCCTTAGACCACTGTACTACCAAGGCTCTTGACTTGTGTCATATTACAAGTGTTTTTGAAATGCCTTAGCACAAACTTGTTCACTGGTCCCATCCCCAGAGAAGACAATTCAGGAATGTATCTGCTGAATATCTTCTGAATAGTTTTTATCCCAAAGCTATAATTGCGCTCAACAATGAACTAAAGGGCCACCATCAGTGAGCCTGTTGGACAGCATTACTTGGTCCGCTGTGTGGATGGTGGTTGAGGGGTGGGGAATTTTTGGTGGGTGGGTGGGGGTGTGTGTCTGGAGATTGTCATGTGGGTTGGGCTTGGTCTCTGGGTGTTGTGTCAATTTCGTTGTATGGGTATACTGTGTATTTACGTACAATGACAATAAACTTTATATTAAAAAAATAGCCAAAGAGGTAAAAATATGCTACAAATGCCAAAGCTTGAACTATTTGACTCAATGGAATTATATATCATATTACAAAAATATTGATTATTTGTGACATAGGACAATTGATAAAAACAGCCACTCTGATTTGTAAATCATGGTTTATGTCCCTGAGGTAATATATTAGCCCCATTGATTATGCTTCATTCAATCAACTATATTTAGTAAAATCATAACTTAGTGCAATGAGAATGCAGCCCATCTTTCATTAGAATAAAAAGATACCTTATACATAGACATGCTCAAAATCCACTAGCCAAATATAAAGCAGCCCAACCCAACTCAAAGGGTTGTTGTTGAGGGGCAAATAGGAGAGGGAAAGAGTGTTAATAAATAAAAATAAAAAACAATACTGATTTAAAAACTGTTACTATATCATTCTTGATATGATATTTTTTCCTATAGTTTGTTAAAAACCAAGGTCACTTTTGAAAAGTACAGTGTATTCGTTTTATAACTGCTTTAAGACTGTTTAAATATCTAACTGAAAGTAATGGTGTTCGTGACTAAGTTATATTCAAAACATGACAAAATAAAGAGGGGGGGGAGGGATAGCGGTGTTATAAGTTTGTGCAGCATTATTTCAGATGTGTTTCATATTTCTCACTATTCAAAAAGTACCATAAACAGGCTTTTCATACAGGTAGTCCTTGACTTACAAACATTTGTTTAGTGACTGGTTGAAGTTACTATGGCATTGAAAAAGGTGACTTATGACCAGTTTTCACAGTTATGTCTGTTGCAGCCTCCCCTTGGTCATATGACCAAAATTTGGATGCTTGTCAACTGGTTCATATTTATGACAGCTAGTGTCCCGGGGTCATGCGATCACTTTTTGTGACCGTCTGACAAGCAACGACAATGGAGAAGCCAGATTAATTTAACAACTGGAGTGATTCCCTTGACAACTTGTGGCAAGAAAGGTCGTAAAATGGAGGCAAAGCTCATTTAACTGTCTTGCTTAGCGATGGAAAACATTGGGGTCATTTGTGGTCATAAGTCAAAGACAACCTGTAATTGGATTTTGTGTTATTTGAACAATGGGACTATTATGAAACAATCCCACTAAGAAAAGAGGTTAATGTGATGCCAGCTCTTTTCCTACTCATGCCTCCATCGATATTTCAAAAAGGTTTGGCCACTTTATTGGGGAAAGGGTAAACATCTGTCAGCACAGTGCACTCAGGACATTTTAACTACAAATGTCAAACCTTAGCTGGGTTTTACAAAAACCAACACTTTTCACATGACGTAGAGAACCCTGAAAAATCTTCCCCTTATGCTCTTAGTCACTTACTCAAATCTATGCATCTGTCATAATTGGCAGGATCATATTCAAACTCACCTCTCTCACGTACAATTAGCCAGGCATCTATAAAAAAGAAAAAGACCCCTTCCCCACAAAATGATTTTAAATCCCTGAAGGAGAGGGGAGTAGCAATACCATCACACCCCCACCCCAGGGGGCGGAAGGAGGGCAGGCTCTTATTTTGAAATAAAAATGAGAAAGAAAATTCTCTTACCGATAACTCCAATGGTTACTGTCCCTGCGAACCCCACCTAGCAAGTCGACATCGTGACATGTCAAGTCAGGGCAGCCTCAACCACGCTTCCCTGATAGTCAGGTAATAAAAGGAAGGAGTTAAAACAGAAGTTACACTAGCAGATTTCTGGATAACATTAGAAAATGTAGATAGAGCAATATATTCCGAATGGTCATTCAGAGCTTCTGGTAACCTCCTTTTTACAGTCTTAATAGTTTTTCCATTCCAACGGTATGCCTCTTGGGACAAAAATCACATGCCTCTTGATAAGCCAGTCTGTATTTGGTAAGACTATCAAATTTGCTACGTAAAACAGCTCAACATGTTTGCCCTAAGTTAAGAGAAACCTCCATTTTGAGAGAAATGAGAATCACAGCCTGTAATTCTGGCCTTACAAAACTTCTGAGGCATTAAGAATCCAATTCAGAGACAAACCTTAGTTTTGTCTATGTTAATATTTTATGAAATACTTCTTGCACGAACTGTCCAAATTTAAATCGAGAAATTATATGCAAACTTTGAAAAATTCTGGCTCATTTGTTCACAATTATAAGAAACCAAATCATGCACAGCCAAGGCAAAAAAGCCGTAATGAAGTTCCAAGGTTTGGTTTTGCATAAAGACTCCAATTGTAAGATCTCCCTTGTATATGAAGATACTTTCATAATTTCCTCACTTTGCTCATTATAGCTTTACTTATAAGCATGTTTTTTAATGTTTAAAATGCAAATGAGTTCAAAGAAAGGCATACAAATGCAGAGGGTGAAAATATAAACAGGCTTTGATAAATGAGGCAGTCATTCACAGTGGATTGTTAAACTTAAATGTTCTTCCAATTCTTTTGGATTTTAACAGAAATTCTGAAGAAATATTTTCAAAACAGTTTATGTTACTAAAGTTGGTATCATCACTTAGAAAAAAAAACACCAAATCTACCAAAGAAACTATAAGCCTAGAACAATGATTAAACCTTTAAACGTTTTTAGACATTTCCTTTCATGAAGAATGGTTCTCAGGAAATTGGTTAACTTTTGAGTTGAAACTCATTTAACAAGGCAATGTGGGATCTAAACAATTAAAAATTTGTATAAATCTTTGGATAAAAGTTTTTGAAGTACCAAAACTCTGGCATCAGTTTTTTTTTTCCAAAATCACCTTGGTGTCAATAATGACATTGAAGCAACTGCTATAAATGAGTGATCAAATATCCCATTTCATGATTCCTCCCCCATCTTGAAGACAAAAAGGCATGAGATTCTTGTATAATAGGAGTTTTCTTCCCTCGGATTGCTTTGATGAACAAAGGTCAAGACACAGATCAACAAAATATATTTTGGATTGCACTTGAATTTTTAGTTATTAGTAGAAGAGGATCTAAAATGTGCCATAGTGCATGGTATATAATTTTTAAGCCATAGTGCATGGTATATAATTGAAAAATTGAAAAGCCTTTAGAGCCTCTTGACTGAATATGGATACCACTGAAATATTTAGACAGTATACTTCTGTCTTTAAAATATAAAATGATATTTACTGGACAGGTGGAACTGCAGTTTGTGTTACCAATCAAGTTAGGCCAAGTATGTATGTTATGCTACTTGGTAAGGGCTACCAGAGGTTAAAAATACAGTACAGAAAATTGCATTTGCTTTTGAGGATTTTTACAGCTTAGCATTTTGGTAAGAATAACAAACACATCACAAGATTTCTCATTACAGAACAACATGTGTGTATTAAAAGTCCAATTCTTTCTAAATTCTGATTCAGATGTTTTCATATCAATACAAAACTGCTGCTTATTTTTCTAGAAAGTCTTTATGATCCATAATAATAATAAAAATAACTTATAATGACTTTTTTCATTGAGGCATATATTTAAAGCTCAGAGTTTGTTTCATAGATCAGCATACCATTCAACTGGTTTGGGGGGGGGGGTTGCTGACTGCTAAACAATTGACAAACCATTCTAAAAAAAGACTTTAAAAATTATTAAAAAGCCAGCCATGAAGCCATATAAAAGCCTCAGTATATGCATCCTGTAACTTTATTCAGACAAAAATAAATACATCTATAATAGGACTAGCAGCTACAGTATTTCATTTGATCATAATATTGGTCAGTTTCTATTAGAAAAAAACCATAGATTTTTTTTTTAAAAAAAGGCCTCCCCACTCTTAACTGGCTGGCTTTCAAAAAATAACTTTCAAAAATATTTTCTCTCAAGACAGTGAATTACAAACCCAAGAAATTATCTTCTTCACCCTCAACAAAATGTAGGAAGAAAACTACTAATTCTTCCCATCAGAAAAAGCCTGAAAGAGGGTCAGAAAAGTTTGTTTTCTCTATGATCTAATCAAATGCAAATCCATCAATAAGGGGCTATTTATTAAGAAAATTCAGGATGGCCAATCTTATAAATTTCAAATGGTTGATTTACCCCCCAAAAAATCCCAAATGCACAGCACAGGAACATAGAAAAGTGCAAAGACAACAGATGAAACAAGCATGAGATGAGAATCAAACGTATGTTAAAAATCAATACAAAATGGTTCACACAAAAAATGAATGGAATAGCCTGAGTAGAAAAAAACTAGCAATATCCCAAATTAATGGAAATTTGCATTTGAAATCATTCCTTTGACAAGATGTGAAATCTAACTGTTTTTAATAATATTAGTTATCTCTAGCATCAAGATTTTACATTTGTTTAAAAATTTACAACCAAATTCGTATCTTTGTTCGAATCAGTCTCTTGAAAGGTAAAATTGACCATGTTATTGTTGTTTTACAGTTGAGAATTATCCAATTGTGCTGGAGTTATTGGATATGATCCATATGAATAATGTGAGATAGGTTAAATTTATGGACTGTCTTCATACACAGTATATCTTTTGCAACTGACTGAAAAAGGGCTTAAATGCAAGTTTAAGCTGTTAAGAAAGCAACCAATTCACTGTTAAATGCAACCAGATTACAGTACCAATTAATACATTTCAATTTGATTTTACTGGACCTAGCACTGACTCGCATGCCACCAATGCCAGATGTTGGAAATCGCAAGAATTTTTCATGAATTTGATCACTCACATAGGCAGTTTTTTTTTAAATGTTTCTTGCAAGGATTACCAATAAAATAATCTTTTAGGACACAATGGAATTTGAAATAGGTAATGTTTTGAATAGGTTTTTGAGTTTTATTGAAATCTTACATGAACAAGAAATTGGAAATACAATCACATCAAGGAACAAATTGCCACGGATTTGACGTTTAGGCCAAACAAATTTGTAGGGCAGATTTTCAAAAAGGTGTGAAGTCATAACAATTTAAAAACACAGTTAACCTACTTCTAGGAATGCAAAACATACAATCATGTTATTTTTCAATACAAGAAAACTTAATTTTTTTTTTTATTCCTTAAAACTACGGAGACAAAAGTACTAGCTTTATTTTATGTACAGCAGAAGCCTACGTAATCTATCCCAAATCCAAAAAGAAAAGAGGGGAAAAGAAAGAAAAGAAACTGTCCAAAAACAGAAGGTTTGCAAAAATCATGATTTAACAGTGTTGCCCATCCTTGCTAATAAACTGCTAAAATGAAGCCTAAAACGATAAAAAGCATTGTTATCCCCAAACTATGTTTGGGAAATCTGCAAGCTCAGTAATGTCCAAGTGCATTTATGAGAAAAGGAGGAAAAAAAAGACTTGAATATATACATAATAGAGTGATTCTTCAGCCCAATACACATGGCAGCCAATCACTATTGAAGGATGAAACAATAAGCCAATTTTTTGGAAGGATGTAGAACTATAGCCAAATTCTTATCTTGTCAATATTCCCATGCCCTCCTTATTGGTTTTACTTCCACTGCTGCCCATATGTATCCTGATAAAATTCCTGGTTGTCATTATTGTAACCATAGTTACCGGCATAGTCTCCACCTTGTTGAAGCGGCTGCTGAGCGATAGGCTGCGAGCCCCAGTTCTGCTGGTTGTTGGTCTGACGGCGCTTGGAATCAGGTTGGTTGTACCCATCCGCTTTTCTCTTGCCTCCCACGTTGCCCCCACGATTGCCCCTGGCTCCACGAGCACCACGTCCTCTCTGCTGCTGAGCAGGGCCCCCTCTCCCGCCCCTGGCTCCTCTTGGTGGTCCCATGGGTGCCCCCCTCTGGGAATAGCCAGCTCTACCTCTTGGTGGTGGTGCTCCCCGCCCCCTAGGTGGTGGAGGTGCGCCTCGCCCACCCCTTCCTCCTCCTCCTCTTCCTCTTATAGCATAGCCATCATCATAGCCATAGTAAGGATCTTCGTAGCCACCACGGTAGTCATGATAGTCATAGCCATAATAATCATCGTAATAATCTTCATAGCCATAGTAATCTGGGGGATAGCCATAGCCGCCTCTGCCTCCACGACCTCGGCCTCTAATAGGAGGTGGCATACGAGGTGGAGGATAGTAATAATAGTCTTCATACCTAGTGAGGAGGGGGAAAAATAATAGCACATTTATTGTGTGTTTTTTTTCAACCACATCGGTCTCAAGTCTTTTTCTAGTTTAAAGAATCCAGTTTAGAAAGAGAATAACTTTTCGGAATTAAGCGGATGAGGACAAAGGAAAAGGATCCCGGCCTACTGCTTTCTCCACTGAACTTCCCAGGAAGACCACACTAGATTTGCTATGGGAGCGGTTATTTTTAAACATACTGTCGGGTTTGCTCTAAGCCATCCGCAGCTCTAAGCCATCTGACAAAATTGGCCTCCACGTCTCCAGCCCATGGGAGGAGCAGTAAGTGTGGATATTTTTGTTCTTGTTGGCACCAATTAGTACACCTTAATTTGTACCATTCTCCGGCCTTGTTACAAGTAAGAGTAAATTTCAGTAGATGGGACTGAGCAAATTAAGTGTTCCATCTGGAGGAAGGAATAATAATCTGATTGTGCCTTTACAGCTACATTTCAGTTTACTGAAATTTCAACACTTACGCAGTGCTTCTAGAGGCTTGTCTGGCAGCTTGGCGTTCTTTTCTTTTCTTATCTGGAGGCTTGGCTAACACTATTTCAATTTCTTCCCCCTCTATCTCTTTTCCGTTCATTTCATTCATGGCCTGTTTTGAGAGGGGGGGAAAAAGACATTTAAATTGTATTTGAGAACATAATGTCACTTCAGCGTTTCCCACCTTTCAGTTCCCAAGTCCAAATATTTTCCAACCTATACAATCCCAACTTTTACGTACTGCATTTCTCATTTTAGTTCTTTTGTTTCAAAATAAGACGGCAAACCTTTCCTGGAAAGAAAATGCAATACATGGGCCCTTGTAAGAAACAATGCAACAGGAAAGTCTGCAATTCTTGCCTTGCCTTTTGGGAGCATACAAGAATGAGAGGAAAGAGAAACTTTGGGGTAGACAGACAAGCAGTACAGGAGATGGAAGCCTTCTCCTAGAATTTGAAGTTGCAAGGCTCTAAATGCTATTTTGCAGCTGTAACATTTACTTTATAAAATTTTTAAAACATATTGTGAGAAAGAATAGTTTTTAAAAACAAAGAAACAGAAACCTGTAATATTAATGTATTCCACATTCCATATAGGTGCTCAATAACTCTCCCTGATTCCCCCCCCCCCCAAACAGTCATAAACTCTAAATGTCCGTCTGAGCTTCTGTAGATTTAAATCTGGGGCTCCCCAACAGTATTACCACTGTAATATCTTTTAATGCACGAAGAATTTAAAATAGATTGTTTGTCCTTTCTTCCCAAATTAGCCCCTACATGTCCCCCAGCACTTGTAGAAGGGAGTGGCAAAACCTGGAGATGGAGTTAAAAGAGGGATCAGCCTCAAATCCCTATGTTGCCATAAGTGAATTAAATCCAACCTTCCTTGAATTCTGTTGACCCTTATCTAATTTTAAGCAGGTGCTAACTGTTAGTTAAGGAGATTCCTGTGCCTAGACATGATTAGTAATAATTCACTTTAATTGAACTTTCCAGAACCTGATCTTTCACTACTGACAGAGCCCCCACCCACCCAAGAGGGGAATTAGCAAACATTAATCTGCAATGAAAGGGAGGAATCATGAAATCCAAAGTTATCTTAATCCATTAATATATTTTTTTCTATCAGTACAATACAGAAGTCAGTTATTACTTTGATTATTGAAATAAAAATGGAAGATGAAAGTTGCCAAAAGACCATTACTATGCAACCATATAGTATATTTTGTCATAATAAATCTGAGTTCAATGCAGAAAGTGGATAGAAGTTACCCTCAGAGAAAGTTTTCTTACTAAGCAAGTAAAGGAAGTCTCAGGCTGCTCCATAGGAAGATCTATGGACCATAACTATTTTTGCAATAAAGACAAAACAGTAGTAGAAGCATGTTTCTTGTTTAGAAAGTCAATGAATAAATCATAGGAACGGACAGGAAATGGTAGCACAACTACGTACAAGAGGACACCTAATTATAACTCACTCCATATTACGAGAAAAAAGTCTGCTTTTGAGAAGATATTCTGTAAGTTCTGGGTGACCTAATTTTGCTTAATAACAGTGTTACCTACCTTAACTGCTGCTCCCCTATCTTCAAAATGAACAAAAGCATAATCTTTTAATTTCTTCACTCTTTCCAGTTTTCCAAACTCTGAAAATGATTTCTCCAATATTTCCTCTGTCACTGTAGTGGCCAAATTCCTCACAAATAGAACTTTCACCTGTCAAGAAAACTGGCATTTATTTGAAATATTTTTAAGCTGTCTGTAAGGCCAAATCCCCCTTGTGCTTGAGATTATCCTTAGACAAAACAGTCAAGACACAATTATTAAACTACAGAAACCAAAGCAACTTTTGCAGTGCAATAAACTGTTTTGAGGTTACTGTCTCATTAGTGAGGATTGACAGCTTTTTCTAAGCTATAGGATACCAGAGGAAAAAAACTTGCTCCCTTTCTACCTTGTTCAGGTGGGAAGAAGTCATGGGAGCCTTAAAAAAACTCTTGGATAATGGTTTCCAGTCACGCTGCTCTGGAAAACAATCTCCACATTATCTATTCAGTCATGCAAAATTGCCCAGAGAACACTACGGCCTAAAGAAAGATTTTTAGCTACCTCGATCATAAAGAGTTTTTTCAACTCTTTATCTTTACCTTCACTATGAACAGTGGCAACTAAAAGAATAGTTAACAATGTTTACTCTATAGAAATTATTCAGTAAAACACTTCACTCCTCCCTCTTGAGATTCCATTTGGAAGATAACAATATTTCCTTTTTCCTCAATTTTAACAACCGATTTCTAAACAATAGGCAAATACTCTACTTTCTAACTCAGCTATCAAACTATTGGAAAACATAGAGTGCTGCTGAAATGGTGTGCTTCAGAATGTAATTCAGAGAAAAAGGATCCATGATAGTTAGAATAATCATATTTGAAAACACCTAGAGATTCCTTTTTACCAGATACAAATCTTATATTGTTTATATGCATAAAAACACACACATACATAATGGCACTCTTGTAAGTTTATCCCTTCTGAGTGGTCTAACCAGCCTCCCATCTCCCCTCAAGCAAGGTAAACAGGTATTCTTAGAGATAATCAGAAAGGAAAAAAATAAATCTGTTGGTGAAGTTTAATTTAGATCATGCCAATTTAGCTACTACTTTACTACCTTTGCCATGACTTCTGGATCTGGCTCCTCTACCGGGTCAGCCCATTCAACCGTCACAACATTTCCCCAGACTTTCACTTTCCCGCTCATCAACCGGCGTCGAGCTTGAGCTGCTGATTTGTGATCTTCATATTCAAGGAAGCAGAACCCCCGATTCTTCTTTTTATCATCAGGTTGATGATACAGGATTACGTCAACTAAACCCTCTGTTAAGAACAAAACATCTGATAAATTACGGAAGACTTAAAACTTTTCTCATTTGAAAAGCTAATTAAAAAAAGAGGTTTCAAGATAGACTACTAAGTATGCTGGAGACTTAATTTGCTTAACTAATGCACTGTGAAAATACACCTTTTGGGGAGCATAAAGGAAATTCTTAAGATTCTACAAAATTGCTCTTTTTACTCTATTTACTGTTGCAATACAACATTTGCTTCTGGCAGGTGATGCTCCCTGACTCAGCACAGAAATGGAAAAATCATAGCTCATGACTGTCATTTTTATAAAGTGGCACACACAGACTCATAGCCTTAACTACTACCTAACCGATATCAGGTATTCAGAATAAGGAAATATTCTTCTGAATCACTGGTAGGAATTCTACTTCAAGTGGCCTGGCTAGATTTTGATATATTATTTTGAACCATTTTTCCAAGCTTTTCTGCTACAGGAAATATGAAAACATTACTGATCTCATCACTATTTATTTCATGTACCTCATGAAAGATGCAATTGCTTGCAGTTCTGGTGCAATGTATCAATTCTTTGAGAAATGGAACTGCTGTCCTTGCTCTTTCCATCTACCATAAACAACTAAAGTGTCTTAAATTAAAAGCGTGAAAAGCGTCTCTAGTTCAAAAACTGTGCCATGTTTTTCAGAGTAAACCTTGATAGTTTATAAAGATTTTCAATTACAGAAAAAAACCTCAAAGCAAACTGGGCGTTCAAAGCTACAGAAAATGTGTATGTTGCAAGGGTTTCCGACACTTGTTGCGTCGGAAGGACCTACTGGTTGAGCCCCGGAATGGACGTCTCTCAGAAAACCATTGTCCTGTCTTGTCTTTAAATCCAGCTCTGTCTGGCTGATGGGTCTGGCCGTATGTTCTGCTGGTGACCAAAACTGGCATCTGTGACCGGAAAGGGCTGCCTGCGTGTATAGCAATGGTTCTCAACCTGTGGGTCGGGACCCCTTTGGGGGTCGAACGACCCTTTCACAGGGGTTGCCTAAGACCATTGGAAAACATATTTTCAATGGTCTTAGGAACAATTTTATGGTTGGGGGTCACCACAACATGAGGAACTGTATTAAAGGGTCGCGGCATTAGGAAGATTGAGAACCACTGGTGTATAGGATGAAGAGCACCACTGGATGTGCCCATATATTTTAGGCAAATTTTTTCTCTTGTCCCTGGTTTCCACCAGTATAGATTCTATGGACTCGCCAAACAGCTTGTTCCCCTTGACTGGGGCAGAAGCTAGCTTCCATTTATGTTTTACATCCGTCTGCCAATGGCGGAGCCAAACCAAGTATCTTACAGCTACCGAAGCTGCAATGGCTTTGGAAGTGTACTTAGCACCATTGAGATCAAAAGTATGATCCTGTTCTGATATTCTCTCAACGTCTACAGGACTGGTCTGATCCTCTTGCTTAGACATGACCTACGTTAAAGCCTCTGATATCAGAGCTTTCATCTTATTCATCAGTGCAGGTGATCTAGCTCCTGCAGTTCTGGGAGTGTATATAGCCACCGGCGCCAGTCTCCTTCTCTTTGGATGAGGTTCCCACTGATTTCCAAAGTCCTGAAACTTTCCTTGTAATTCAGACAAGGATTCATCCTCTCCCAAGCAAAGGATTGTTTGGTTTGATTGCTCACCAGCTCCCTCTGGTGTTTCAGCTCTGGCACTAATTCCTTGCTGCTTCATCTCTATTGGCTGAAATACTGAGGCGCGGGAAATTCCATTCCGCTCTGCCTCCTTTTCAGCTTTTGCAAAGCTTTTATCAATGGCTTTCTGCCTCCTCCAAGCGTCTTTCTCCTCAGCTTTGGAGGACTTGTTGGAAAATAGAGGCTTTCCTCTCATCTCAAGTGTTGCTCCTCTTGTAGCCGCTCTGGGCCCCTCTGAGTTTATGAAGGTTTCATGCTTATTTAGCATTTCATTATTTTTAGACATGATTTAAGTTGTTATAGTCTAGTGTATTATTTTCCTGTCAACCAGATTTCTTTTTTAGATACATATTTTTATTGGCATTTTTTTTTAATCTGTAAACCTCCCGCAGTCACCGGGAAATCTGGTGGCCTCTAATTTTAGAAATTAAGCTACATTAAAGTGACGTGGTAGCTCAGAGGCTAAGACGCTGAGCTTGTTGATCGAATCCCTAGTGCTGCATAACGGGGTGAACTCCTGTTACTTGTCCCAGCTTCTGCCAACCTAGCAGTTCGAAAGCACGCAAAAAAAATGCAAGTAGAAAAATAGGTGGGAAGATAACAGTGTTCTGTGCACTTTTGGCGTTTAGTCATACTGGTCACATGACCATGGAGACGTCTTCGGACAGTGCTGGCTCTTTGGCTTTGAAACGGATAGGCACTGCCCCCTAGAGTCGGGAACAACTAGCACATATGTGCAAGGGGAACCTTTACCTTTACCTAAAATAAAGCCATTTTTTACAGAAGCACATGCCCGCATCTCCTTACCTGTGACTTTGCTGAATTCTTCTAGTATATTCTCCTTTGTTTTGTTTTTTGGAATTGATCCAACAAATAGCCTATTATTTGCCACTGAGATGCATACACCAAGGTGTTTTCCTGGCCGGATTTCATAGTTATCACACTGAAAGAAAAATAATTGAACATTTCCCATGAACTTTCAGCTTATTAAAATACAGATACCAGCAAACTCTACTGGCCTATATTGATTAAATGACTAGATGTTTACATTATTTAGTAGCATTTCCATCTTTGCATGCCCAAACTAGAGTTTTAGAAACTCTAAGATTTAAAGTTTCCAATAAAATATATTTTGCTATTTATTTAAAATTTGCATGCCACCCAGCTCACCATCAAGCAACTTATATATTGCAGCCAATATTATCTATAAATACAAAAAACACCCAAGCAGGATCAGTTTTAACTGAGAAAAAATAGGGAGAAAAGTGAGACTATACAGTGTATCTTGCTCTAAGTTTCTAAATTGTAAGGTGAACACTTACTTTTTAATTTGCACCATACTTGGTCTTATGGCAGAACACTCACCAACTTAACAGCTTCCTGTGCTGCATCTTTGGTACAAAATGTGATGAAAGCATAGCCTCGGTTCTGTCCAGAAAGTGGATCCATCATGAGTCGCAAGTCCCAAATGGGGCCTGCCTTTTCAAAGAGTGGCACCAATTCATCTTCGTATAAGTCTCTAGGAATTTTTCCAACAAAAACCTGAAGGAGAATTAATACTTATTAACAAGAACTAAAAGGTACTTTAGAGCTTTTAATCTGGTCATGAATATGCAGTTTTATAAACATTATAATGAGTTAATTAGAGGTAGTTAATATGAGTTTCTCTCTCTCCAATTGCTAATTTATTCCTCCTATCGAATTACACATAATTTGGGGTGCCCTGGGAGCTGCAGTCAGGGCTTTCATAGGCCATATGCAGTACACCCAGTATCACAGTATAGTCCTCATTATGAATCTTGCACCTTTGCACAGAAAGGTAACTGAAAACAGTCATAAATATGAACTGCTTCAAGTATCATAAACCATAGTCTTACAAGAGAAAAGAGCTTTTGAAAACACTTCTATCACTACATCACACATACTTTAATTCTGATATCACTACTGCTAAAAGCAGGTTATTACTATTCAACAATCCACCTCCATCTCCTAGAGAAAACTATTTTGCAATTTCCATCAGTCTTAGTAACTTTAAAGTTAGTAATGGTATCTTTGATGAAGCTAAATTTAACTTAATGATTTACTTGTCTCTTAATTTATGAAATACAGGTAGTTCTCAACTTATAGCCATTTGTTTAGTGACTGTTCAACATTACACCACCACTGAAAAAAGTGACTTATGACCAGTTTTTGCGCTTAAGACTGTTGCAGCGCCTCAGTGATCACATGATCAAAATTTGGGCACTTGGCAACTGGCATGTGTTTATTTCAGTTGTAGTATCCCAGGATCACGTATCGCCATTTGCGACCTTCCCAGCTGGCTTCTGATGAGCAAAGTCAATGGGGAAAACCAGATTCACTTAATGACCACATGATTCATTTAACAACCGCAGTGATTCAGAGGCTGTAAAAATGGGACACAACTCACTTAACAACTGTCTTGCTTAGCAACAGACATCTGGGGCTCCATTGTAGTTGTAAATTGAGGACTATCTGTAATCATTCCAATTTGTTTATTTAGTATAATTAAGGTCAAAATAATCTTATTTAGACATATAAACTGCATATGCAAACCTCTGTTCCAATGCCAGGCTGAGATCCTGAGTAGACAGTATCTGGGGGAGGGCCACCATATTTCCGTTGTCCTGTGGTCACATCCAAAGTATAACTAGTTCGTTCTAACAAAGCCTGAATTTTTAAAAGAAAAAAAAGAGAGAGAGAGCAAGAGGCTTTTAATGTCAATAGGGGAAAAACAACACTTCACCTCAAGGAACTCTTTCAACAGAACATTTTCCCCACTGCTTCATATTCTAGAACGGGGTCTCCAACTTTCAACTCCCAGAGAGGAATTCTGGGAGTTGAAGTTGGAGACCCCTGTTCTAGAACTCATTTGCAAAATTTAATTGCTTGCAAGAGAAACGCAGAACATCAACTAAGGATGGTAAAACCCGTCATTTTTGCTACTGACAGAATTATATCTGTCTGATAAATTTCTTCTTAACATGCCACTGAAGAGTTTCTAACATGCTAACATCACAATCATGCTTAGTGGGGTTGCATTTCATGTCTTATTTCATTCATTCATTCATTCATTCATTCATTCATTCGTTCGTTCGTTCGTTCGTTCGTTCATTCATATTTCTTAACTGCTCATCTCCCTCAGAGAAAGGCTCTGTGCAGTGTACAATATAATTAATAAAATTAAGATTTAAATCAGCGTATTTTCAGATTTTAAAAAATTAAGGTTTTAAAGATAACATTATAAAATTTCAAAAAGTGAAAACTTCCCAAGACAGAGAGGTTAGCAGTTAATACACATGGGGTGGGGGTGTCTCATGGGGCTGGCCAGTCCTACGGTTGTGTGGGCCTCTGTGTCTCCCATGCAAGGCTTTACAGTCAAGTTTTGACCCCTTTGCAGGCCTTTCATTTCCCACTGCAACAAGAATACAGTAATGATAGCAAAGCCAAGTAAATAAAAGGAATTAATGCTGAATGTGAACAAAATCCTTTTCTAATGTTCTTTGGCCAACTTTGTGGCTTTTGTGAGATCAGTTATGGGGTGCCAGATGCTACTCCCCCAGTGCCTCCAAGGTGCAGTATTTAGTATTTTCTATTAAGCTTGCCAGTTATTTCTCCGTGGCAGGCTGAAACTTTACTTCTATCATATGCACTTTGCTGAAGGCACAAAATCTTGACTAAGGGGAAGGTGGCTAACAATGGGCAAGAAATAAATAGCCTTGTCATGCTCTCCAAATTGGAAAAATTTTGAAGACAGGGGATTTCCAATCTTTATTATCAGGCACTAAAATAGTGCATGCAATAGAACAGCTACATATGTTATGCTAAATATACAGCTGCTAGAAACTGAAAATCTTCTCAGCACCCATTTTTTCCCCTATAAAATCCTAAAATTTGCAAAATTTATGTTAGAAGGCAACATTGTCTTATATTTTAGATATTTCTGCCAATCTACATTTGTAATAGTAATAGTTCATTATAAAAGGAACTAATGGAGGAATTCATTTTCTGATACAGTTCTTTACTCCTGAGAATAAGTTCCACTTTTATTTGCTTTCCTATTAATACCTGTGTATATATTACCTTAATTTTTGCTTCGTCTGGCCCTTTTGTTGATTCTTGTACTTTGCTTCCTTGTTTCTCTCTCTGTCTATAAGTCTTCATAACTCCACATAAAAATGCACTTTTGTTCTGTGGATATAATTAATGAAAGAAGTGAAGCAGAAGGCATTAAAAAATAATCTGAAGTCACTGAAGCTTAATAACGCTTAGTTATGTCCTGAGCCAGTATCTTGAATATAATGTCACTTGATATATTAATATTAAAACAAACCAGCAGTTCAATTACCAGGCTAATACGAGGCACTAATATTCACATGCAATGCTATATTTTACTTTTAATATTTGAATGGAAACACAGTCTTGCTGTGGAAAAAAAAAATTAAATCTGAATTCAGGCACGTTTGTTCATATTTGTTGCGCCACACCACACTGTGGGCTTATTTGTTCACACCGCAGAAGCTCTTACCTTACCTGTACATGCGACAGGTCACTTTCCTTAAATTGCTGTAATACAGAGAGGGCGCCTTCTTCGTTAAATTCCCTGAGAGCATCTATTGCTCTCTCATCAAGATCAACATAAGATACCAATCCTAAAAAAATTAAAAATAGAAAAACATTACAGGTTCCTATTTAATTATATAAAGACAAGTTAGTTTCAAAAAACCTACTGTGCTTTGTTAAAATCAAAATAATATTAATTAACTAATTAATAATGTCATACTACAGGTTAAAAATTATTTTCCCACAAATTTTGGAATACTTTTGGAAGCAAAATAATCTTACATATCAGGGTTTGAAATAACAGGCTCTAGCTCAGATTTCTAAAAACAAAATCGGTTTTCAGAGCTTTTAAGTTTTTTTCCCCTTTCGAATGGAGCCATTACAAGTCATAGATAAGGAAACAATTCTATCATTTCACCACAATGTGCTGCACCACTTACTTGGAATAATTTGTAAAGCCCACTTCCCACTCTTCATCAGAAAATGCCCCCCCCCCCCCCGTGTTTACAAAAAGTAGGTATTACAATTACTATTTTTTGTTTTTGCCATCCCTTTCCTCTCCATTATTTCGAGCCCTGTTATGCACTTTCAATACCTTAATTTTAAGCGCATAGGTACAGACCTACAGTTACAGTAGGTACAGCTACAGTAGGACTAGCCCTGATACACATACACTGAAAGCTTTGGATACGGTTTCTTCTCTATAATGAAAGACTTAGAAGTACATATTATAAAAATGTAGAGCATTGCAAGTTCCATTAAATTTGCATTTAAATGGTGAAATGTCAGATATTGGCACAATCTTTCAAGAAATATAATGTACGTGTTTTTAATATTTAAAGTTTTTAATACTGAAACACCCTACTCTAAAGCACAAAATATAGTAGCAGAGTCATGAGATTGCAATTTCAGAGTTGTTCTTGCATGGTGGAAAGCCCCTGCATCACTTATACATGGACAAAACTCAGATGATTAAAAATCATGAAAATATTTTTAATTATCTAGGCATGAAATGAGAAGTATCCAACTGCATTAACAGACCCAAGTGGGTTAAAATGTTAAATTTTACACATGAAGATACATCTCTACGAATATATTGAAGCCAGGCAGTAAAGTTTTAGTATGAACTTGTATCTTTACATTCCCTTTTCGAACAACTATACTCAAGCCACTATGTGAATATCAGCTTAGTTCAACCCTAGAGAAGTATCTCTCTAAGGAGACAGCACTACCGTATCAGACATTCATTGGCACTGTCTTTGGAGACAGATTACCACCTGAGTCAAAATACCATCATAATAAAGACGGACATGGTATTCTTTTGAATTATCTTAAACTTGCAAAAAACATTCTAGGACTTTAGAAAAAGAAGACAGGTTAAATCTTCTCTATGAAATATTTGAGGCAAGGGAATGAAGGAATTCTATTTACTTATCTAACTATATTCGCCACACACAAACTAAAGAAGAGAAATTGTCTCTTTTCACAGCAAAAGGGTAGGTGCATCCTAAAATTCTTTTGTGTTCTCTCTTTTTAAAATACACAAGCCACTTGCTCCAAGTAAGATAAATATGATTCAAGCAATTATCATAAAACTGAATACTTCAGTATGATGACTTAATTAAAACTATTCACTAGGCTATAGACAAACATATAGACTCAAAGCAAGCCAAGCAAGCTACTTCCCCTCCTTAAACCACCTACTGAAATACTATGTTTAGCCTAAGTACCATAAATTGGTGATGGTAGCAAAGTAGAAGCAAATTATTATAATGTTGAAAAAAAAATTACAGTTCAGTAGGCAGCAAAGTCCTCTTTTACTTGGGAGAGTCTATGAAACAGTTAGTGTCCTAAAGACCTATGGTACTGTCGATATATTCAACCTCAAAGTGAAAGCAGCAGTACATTCATAGCTACACAGTGCAAAATATAGCAGTTTTCATCTTTAAAGCCTAAAAATTTTGATTTTTTTTTGCCTTCACTTTTATAACCAATCAGAAACAAGAAATGCATATTATACCTGTCTGAAATATTTCATCAAGTCTTTCTGCCACCTTCTGTGGGAGGCCTGCCTCTATCAGTGTCTTGTAGTGTTCTGTGTGAGTAACACTGGAAGTATCCATTGGTTCTTCCTCTTCTTTTAACTGTACCGCATTACCATTCACCTGATTAGCCATTTTATTATGCTGCTGGAAAAAATTCAGGAGCTATATTACATAAAGCCAGAAATAACTAATTTGAAGGACAATGCATTTATCTAAACTAACTGTAAACATACTGCCAGTGACTTGCATTAACTCTTTATTTAAAGCCTTTATAATACAACTCGCCTAATTTCAACAGAAAATACAGTCCTGAAATACTGTGGAGTATGTACACAGAAAAATGAACAATTTTAAGTGTACTTCATGAAGTACACTTCATGTACAAAGAATCTACTTTTTATTTTTGTGTGATTAATTTGTATTATCATTAAGGGGGGAAGGATACTGGAATGCACAAATATCTGCCATTATTCCCTTGGCCTCACAGAAATTTTTGATCCGTTTATTCAATACAAAGTTCTACAAGGCCAGCTAAATATACAAATGTCAATCAATACTTGCTTTCCATCTTTCCCATATTTTTCTGGCTTCCTTCCATACTCAAAATCAATATTTTGTTACATAAGAGACACCATACAGCTTCAACACACTGATTTCCATAACTTTTTTTTTTTTAAAAAGAATATGCCACATTAAGTTTGCACAAGTAGAACAGTCAATAAACAAATTGCACATCACATACCAACAAGATGAACGTGTATTAAACTCTGCATGTCACATATTAGAGATTAAAGGAAAGACTGCACCTTCAATTTTTAGTATCAATAGGAAAGATTTGATGCACAGGTCAGTAAGATGGCAAATATCAATTTTTAAAAAACCACTATCTTTTCAAATGATTTTTGTGGATTTTTCTAATTCCTATTTGATGGTATTGATCTGGAGTTTGTTATTCGGCCACAACAGACAGGCAATATAAACCCTGCTAAGATAAAGATTGACTGTGTCATATTAGCAGAAAGATAAACAACCTTGAATTTACTGAAACATTCAATTCAATTTAAGATATATAGAATGAAGGTTATGACTTTTAAATTATGAATACTATAACTAGCTCTTCATATACTTCATGCAACTTAAAGATCCCTCCAAACAGAAGCATTCATTATAATTAGAAGCAAGTCAAAATAAAAACCCATACTCCAGCTTGCTTTAAAACAATCACTACATCAATGTCAAAAAACCATTTAGCAAGCCATAATCATAAAACTGCAGAACTTGCATTACAATATGAATTTTGGTTGCAGATATCAGTATACTATACTACGAGCATATTAAATACCATTAATTTCTACTATTTTTGCAAAATGTCCAATAAATCTTACATTTCTTTCAAACTGCAGCATTAAGTTTTAAATCACAGCCCTAATTTATAATACTTCATGTCACTCAAAATCAGTGTATTTAGACAACAAAAGCTGTACTGAGTGGCAGGGTTCCAAGTAACACCCTCAATGTATATAAACTGGTTTTATACCAAGCACCCCGAACTTGATGCTTTCCAGATGTGTTGGAGTACAATTCCTATCACCTCCTAAGATAACATCTGTATCCCATTAGTTTGAGGGTATCTAACAATGAAAAACAATTTCTCACAAATAATTAAGGTTATTTCTTGTAACAGCACAGTAATAGGGATATGCAAAGGATGGATACCCTCTTGGGTACCCAGAGAGAACAGAGGCATGAGGTCTTCCATAGTGGGGGAAAAGCAAGGCCATCAACAGCAGCTATGAGGAAAGAAATATGGGGAGAAAGCAAGATACACTGGCTGTGCTTAAATTCAAGCCAAGTGGCAACTACTCAAAAGGAAGGAGAAGAAGGGAAGAGAGGTTTTGCCTTATTCACCTCATAAGATATCTCTGCATTTTTTTTCTAAGTTAAAACACAGAACAATCAAAATGATCTAATTTTGAGCTTGGATGAGGCTGGACCACATCCTATCCGGGAATGTCCCTTAACTCCCACATTACAAGGTGTTTGTCTCATAAGTAGAACATATTTTCTGTTTTGTGCCTAGTTCTACTCAGTAGTACTGTACCCTCTTATGGTACTATTGCCTCAATAGAAGCTTTTCCGAACCTTCTGACAGAATTATTTTGATTTATAACTTGCATATGGCTTCACATATCTTAAATGAGGAACATAATTCAAGATGAACAAAAATTAAATAGTTTTATAGCGATAACAGCAAGACTATTATCCAACAAAGACTGATGTGAATTTGATCAACTTAAACAATACACATTTCTTCCGGATATTTTTGTTGTTCTAATGACAGAAATGCCCTTTAAAGTCTCTTCCAAAACAAAACGGCAATGCTACCAAAGTAAAGGTAATCTCTGAAGAAAATATTTGGAGAACAAAAAAGAACAAGAGAAAAGTACTTATTCTAAAACAATCTTCATCAAACTGCTGCTGTCTAGTTATGAAGTACAATTCCCATTATGACAGAAATGAGTTTTTCCCAACTAATAAGTACCAAAAGATTATTGGTGCACTCAATTCACATTACACTTCCTCAATGTAAAAAGATTTAGAAGATTCTTTATTCAAATAAGTCTACAAAGTTTTATTGGTATGAAGGGTTACAATATGAATACAGGTTTACCAAGAAATAACTCAAGATCCCACTACTCTCGCTATAAAAACATTCTTTGAAATGGGAAAAACCAATATCTAAATAAATAATCAAAGCAAACTTGCACAGAATATCAGCAATAAGCAACTCAAGAAAGGTCTCTAACAAATATGCACTATCTTCATCATTATACTGTATTAGCAAAACCTTATGTGTTTAACTGATATCTCACTTTTTGTCACAGAAGCTCCAGGCAATGAACACAGTCCCTTCTGCTATTTTTCCCAACAAGTCTGTGAAGTAAATGGGGCTGAATGAAAATGACTGGCCCAAATCACTCAGTTTCTTTGACTGAGGGTGGACTAGAAGCCTCCCACCCTTAGTCCATCATCTTAACCTGGTGTTTCTCAACAATGGCAACTTTAACATGGACTTCAACTCCCAGAATTGCCCACACATCTTAAAGTTGTCAAAAGTTGAGAAATACTATCTTAATGGAATAATATACTAGTTCTCATGGTGACAGAAGGTGCCAAAGATCTAAGGGTCACTGAATTATCAGTTTCACACAGAACTTTAGTGTTCTCCATATGTAGGAATTCACTATTATTTTGGCTTATATTAGAAAATACAATTTGTCTTAAAGTACAATGAGAGTGCCAATTTGATGTGGTGGTTAAGGCATTAGGATAGAAACTGGGAGACTGCCTTTTCTAATCCGGCCTTAGGCACAAAGCCAGTTGGGTGACCTTGGGCCAGTCCCTTTCTCTCAGTTCTAGGAAGGAGACTACTTCTGAAAACTTTGCCAAGAAAACTGCAGGGATTTGTCCAGCAGTCTGAGAATAGGACACAACTGAACGGAAGAAAAAAAAAAAGAGATAACTAAGAGTATTCTTCAAACATTTAAATTGCAGTGCTGTTTCCATAAATATAGCCCAGATTATTTGTGTTTTGTAACAGAACATTTTTGATACATTATTCTTAGACATAACCAAGACCTCATGTAGCCCCAGTGATTGCAGAGGAATAATATTAATTCTATTTAATTTTAAAGAAATGCAAATGTAGGGAAATCAAGTTTAATTTTTGTCTGTGCCATTGGAATTGATCTGTAATATGCCATTAAAAGCCACGTAAACGTCTTGAATCACTCTGCCAATTAATATGTCCCTCCACTAATAGATATTAAATAAACTAAGTTCACACACTATGCTTAATAATAATCATGGTTCACAAGCTACTGTACCTGGATTTATACAGCATGCTATGCCAACACTAAAGAAATATTGATTAGTGCATCAAGTTAACCCATCAGAAATAAATAATCTCATTCAACAAAGATCTAGAGAAGCTGCAGATATACACATACAATAGTTTTTCAGCCTTCTACTATGGAAGAACAGGGCTTGCACCACCTACAGCAGTTGTTATCAGACCTCATATGACTTTCTGTTATCATGCTTGTGCCTCCTCCATAAACTTTTGACTTCACACTATGCTTTTGGCAACACCCAAGACAAGTAGCTAGAGGATGATCTGGTTTTTCACTCCCAAGTCTGGAAACTAGGCAAGATGCAGACAAGACCTCTGACTTTTCTTTCACTTCATTGGACAGGAACTATTTTGCCTCTCATATCTCACCCAAGTTCTAAACTTAATTACTGCACTTTGTGGCACACTTGACAGAGTACTTAAAAGAGTACAGTGCAATGTCAGAAATGACATGCATAAGCAGGATACTGAAGAAGCCTGAGAATGCTTCATTTATAATACCAAACTCTACATTTCTTTCACTTCTGCAAACTAATCAGCAAACTAATCCTATCCTCCAGACTGACTAGTTGTCATTCTGCTTTCCATTTCTGTTTCTGCATTTGCACTTATTACAATCCCTCAGCAAAATCTATGTGCTACTATATCCTACAAAATTGGTGGTATAGTGAAGAGATGTTTGCAAGATGAATTCTGTTTTGCGAGGCCACCTGAAAGATCTATTATTAAAGAATGTCTTCTGTACTTTATTGTTACATGAAGAATGGCAACTCACCCTAAAAGATTGATGCTCTAGCCACACTATTTCAGTTGTACAAGTGCAGCCTGATTGCTTGTCCTGTTGTAAGAACAGGGATTCTGACTGCATCCATGCAAGACTGTATAACCATAACCATATCTATTCAAAATACATTCTCAATTATCTGAACTACAGCCCTAATTGCTATCTTATCCAGCTCAACTGCTTCTTGGCATGGCTCTATTTTGATTTTAAAAAACAAATGCATGTCCTAAGACAAGGGAAGTAACACAAAGTTTATTTTTTTAAAAGCTAGCAACAGCTCTACTACATTAAATTACCTCAAAATTTAATCAACAGCATTAAAGTCAATAAAGTTGCAACATACCACAAGTCCTTATTTTGTCCACAGAATGCCAAATAGCTATCAATCAATACTAATTTTAAAAATCATGATTTAATTTATCCTCATAAGACAACAAAGTTTGAAGAAATGATGAAGGAAATTTAAATTAAAAATGGAACTGCTGCAGCTTTGCCAACACACATAAAATTTCCAAATAAGATGTACTGTATATGCTATTAACTGCAGAAGCATAAGCTATATTGACAAAAAAAATACATATGGAATGTTTTGGCAGCAGAAAGTTATTCAGTTATTCAAATTTCCCAAATGGAAAGTTTAGAACCCAAAAGAATACTGCATAATTCAAGATTTACAGAGGGTCTTAAAATTTCAGGTTGACAAGAATTTCAAAAACTATGTCAATATACTCTGCTTTGAAATAGCAGGATTAGACAGTAAAGGTATGGAAACGCTGATCAAACCATTTACTGAGGTGTAATCTGATTTTCTGCAAATATACAGCCTTCAAAGCATTCTATGGTATCATCTTTAACCTCTACAGTACCACTAACCTGAGTGAAATAGGAATGTAAACTTAAAACATCCAACACTTCTTAATGTACCACAGTGCTGCAATATTACACACAGAAGAAACTTAACTCACGCAGAAATTCCTATGCCAAATAGCGCAGCTCTGTCCCAATGAGAAGCATCAGCTTTCCATTTTTTTGGAAACAACTTTCAAGCTTATTAGTAAGCTTGACTTTCACTAAGTGTTCGATCTTTTTATTCTTGATGAACGTATTTTATTCTCCTTATGTACACTGAGAGCATGTGCACCGAAGACAAATTCCTTGTGTGTCCAATCACACTTGGCCAATTAAGAATTCTATTCTATTCTATTCTATTCTATTCTATTCTATTCTTCTATTTTATTCTATTCTATTCTGCCTCACCGTTTTCTCAAGAACGAGAATTATCATCCCTTCGCCTTCTGTCCATTCTCAATTTGACAGCATTAAAAAAAAAAAAACACCACCACCCACTGAAATAACTTCAGATTATTCATTACCAGAGATGGGCGTGTAGAAAAGTAACTGGAAAATTATATCCCGCAGCCTTTTTTTAAAAAAAATGTGAAAGCCGCATCAGAGATTCCAACAGGGGAAGAAAAAAAAAATAGCACGTTGCAGCCACTGTTTATTTTTGTATGGGTTTTTTTTTTCGGAAATCAGTGCTTCAACGCCGTCGTCCTACAGGCCGATCCACACCGCAGGTTTACCGGCCAGCGAGCCCCACCGATCTCAAGCCCGGCGCCTACAAGCCTTGCCATCGTACCCGTCCATCCCTCGCGTGTTTATGATTTACGGTTCGGCCCGCTGATTTTCCACCCGGGCTTCCTCCTTAGGAAGGAAAGCAATCCGGTTTAAGTGCAGCCTCCGGGCGGGCAAGGCTTCAACCTGGCCTTTCACCCGCGCGAAAGGAGAACGAGGGGCGAAGAGCCGAGGGTTGCTTTTTACCCGGCGGTTAAACGGGACGGGCCCCGCCAGAAGCAAGTGCCTCAAACGTGGTGCGGAGCCGCCCCCCTTCCTCCGATCGAGGGGAAGAGCCGGGTGAGGCCCAGGCGGGAAGGAGGCCGGCCGTTCATTCTCTCTTCGCTCCCCGGTCGCAGCCAAGGCCCAGCGCGCGAGGAATCAAGCCGACCGACCTTCAGCGGGCCCCCCCCCCGGCGAAAACGGGGCCTTTCCTCTCACCAGGCGATGCGGCCACAAAAGGCTCCTGGAGCGCCGTCGCAGCGCCGCCTGGGCCTCGCCCTGCCGGCTGCTTCCCCGCCCACCCTCCTCCTCCTCCTCCTCCTCCTCCTCCTCCCCATCCGACGCAAGACACACGCGCGGCTGCCGTCGCTGCTGCTGCCACCGCCTCCTCCGCCTCCGCCTCCGTCGCCGCCGCCGGGTTGGCTCGGCCGGGCGCGTCCTTGGCAAGACTCACCGGAGCGGGACCTGCGCGGCGCGGCTGGAGCAGCGGCTGCAAATGGCGCGCGCTCCTCCTCTTCCCTCCCCTCATGGAAGGCCGGAGCGATCCCGGCAACGCGAGGGGTTTCCCGGAACTGTTTCCAGGGACTGAGTTCGGCGGGCCAATCGGAACGCAGGGTTTCAGAAGGACAGAAGCAGCTTTCCTATCGGCGCCGGGAGGCTGGACCCGACCGTGGTTTTTCTAGCCAATCGGGCCGAGGGCGCCCGTCTGGCCAATCCGCTCAAGCGAGAGAACTATGGCGCGCCGGTAAGGTCGAAACGGAGAGAAGGAAAGAAAAAGCCGGGATTTCCAAACACCCCTCCCCCCCTTTTTTTCATTGTCCCGCTCCGAACGTAGCTTAATTCGTACCTGAGGGGACCCGGGATTAACCGCTTCAGCCTTAATTGGCTACCAAAATGTCTCCTTCAAGGGAGAAAGCTAGCCTCTCACGGCCAAAACTAGACCGAGAGTTCTTGACAAGCTAGTCTTCTATCTGCAGAGAAGACATAATACCAAATTTTTTAAAAAATACTTCTATTCTGTGCAGCTGAACTAATAGTCTCTCATTCGGCAAGGGAATCCTGCGTTTTTATTCTGGAAAAACATTCAAATTGAAACTTATTTATTTTATTTATTTTATTTTTGATTTATATGCCGCCCTTCTCCGGAGACTCAGGGCGGCTTACAATGCGTTAAGCAATAGCCTTCATACTTTTGTATATTTATACAAAGTCAGCTTATTGCCCCCACAAACTGGGTCCTCAATTTACCCACCTTAGAAAGGATGGAAGGCTGAGTCAACCTTGAGCCTGGGGAGATTCGAACCTGCCATATCCGTCATCTGATCATGTTGGTAATCCTATTTTTGCCAACAGCCCTATGAAAAAGTGCTGCCGAGTTTTGTCCAAACCAGTCCTTTAGGTTTTGAAGCCAGGGTCATCTTCTTCTGCCTGGACCTCGTTTGCCTTCAATCTTTCCCTGGAGGATTAAGTGAAGGATGCCGTATTTTTCTGGGTGTCGCATCACATGTCCAAAATATTCTAACTTTAGCTTTTTAATGGCTTTGATGATTTCCCTTTGCTTATTCAGGCGGCTTATCACCTCATTTGTGATTTTATTACCCCCGTTTAAATTGAAACTGCAGTTCTAAATACATTTATTAGGAAGTAAACCCCACTGGACAGTCTTGATGTATTGGTGGAGGTGCTGACCAAAACGCCAGATTGAATTTTAGGCCTCCCATGAAAACCAGTTGGGAATTATCTCAGTCCAACCTAGTTTAAAAAGTTGTTGTGGGAAAATATAAAGCAGGATTATGAAATACTGTATATTTACTGCTTCACGTTATATGTATACTTTGTGTGTGTGTATAGGGTGGAATAAAATCTAAGAGGCTGCAATGTAATCTTGATATTTTTCCTCAATGATGCTGTGTTCATTGGTGTATCCTAATGACAGATTAGATCCATATTTTAATTTATTATATATTGATTATATTAAAATATTATTTCTGATCAATTTTTCATAATCACTGTGCATTTTGTTAACCGTTTGATCTGTAAAATAAACAAGTCTTATCTGTAGCCTTCATTTTGGATTATCATTTTTCCAGATTTTTGGCTTTAAAATATAAGATATTGTAGTTAATTTTTCCTCTGAATTTATTTAGATATTAGATTTTTGTGCTGTCCATCTTGTCTAGAAACCTTAGACTTTTCATCACCTTTCTTCTCTTTGGAGTCACACTAGGAGAAGGACACATTTTTTCCCCTCATTTCTTAACCTCTAGGTTGATAAACTGCTAATAATGCTTGAAGGTTATTCTGCCCCAATAAATGATTACTATTTCCACATATACAAATAATAGCTTCTGTAACGTGAAAGATCACTTTGCTTCTAGAATTATACAGCCTTCAAGATGATAGTTAAATGTCACTCTTAAAATTTGGATTTGCTAACAAAAGATTGTTAAATATTTTTATCAGAACAGAATAGCCAAGAATATTTTTAAGTTTTACTTTGTACATGAACTAGACTAGTATAAAAAATCATTATATCAGATGGTTAAACTATCTGCCATTTTTGTTAGATTACATCATCATTCTCTAGTTCTCAAGGAAATTCCTAAAGAACTAGAAAAAAGTTTATGTAATTCTCCCCACCCACCCCAATCACTCAATTCCTTCAACTTGCTTTGGACAAGAACAATTATCTATTGTTGGGGAGAAGACACTAAGAATATACTTTTAAGCAATAGGAAAAAAACAGTGGCCCTTCTGAAACTTAGCTGGCAAATTTTTAATCATACATTTCTTCCTCTCAAAAATCGTGATTCAAGAAATACATATCCATAATTATTACGTAAGTACTAAATAATTTCTAGAGAAGACACTATGAAGATAGAGTGAATTGTTTATTTCACACTATGGTAGGAACCAAATCCTCAATATCCACAGGGACCATTTTCAAAACAAGGCCAGATACCACATCAATAATTGCAGCAACTTAATCATCATCTTTAAGATCCTTGATCTTGTACTTATGACGTTCAATTTCTTTCTGCAGACGCTCTATTTCTTTCTTATGGTGACTTATTTCCTCTTCATGATGTTTTCTTAGATGTGACAACTGTTCTCTCTCTTTCTCCCTGCAAAAATAATAGGATAAATAATATATATTATTGTCATTTATTCAAACCTCAGCTAAAATGTCATGAAAAATGGCAGAAATTGCCATTTCACATTTACTAATAACTATGTACCTCACAAGTTATCCCATTGCTAATCAACAAACACATTAATATAAAATTGGCCTGGCTCATTTAGAAAGGTAATAACTTGATTTAAGTGATTTGCTATTGAATATTCCACCTTTCCTTTTACAAACTCAAGGTTTATTTCCCCCATTCCTCATAATTTAGGCTTGCAAAGCATTTTGGTTCAAGTTTGCTGTTCAAAATTCCATGAAATATTCTGCTTTAAGTAAAATTGCTTTTTCAGCATATCAAGCATTCAGGGATTTAGCTGGGGGAAATTCTGGCCTGATGGACATGAAATGCAATAATTGGAGCATGAGACTACCTCCAAATCTATATAACACTAAATTTGTATGAGATACCAGCTATATTGCCCTCTGAATGAGCAAGGGAGAAACAAATGGGGGAAATATGTTCCCATTTAATAAAGTAGAATGAATAGTTAATAGTTACTTCTCTTTAGATCTTTCACTGTGTTCAGGTGTTTAAAGCAGTTCACATGCGTATTTTAGATTTTATCCTTAAAATAAATCCAAATAATACAAATAAATTGCTATCTTTCATATTACAGAAATGAGTATTGGGAATAAGATGCCTACAACTTTTTATAGCAGAAACCAGATTCAGAATTAGTGAGATTTATGAGTTTAGGTACCATAATTACAGGAATAATTGATTTTTTTCTCCCAAAAGATGAAGCCAGTCTATATATCTCCCAATCCTAATTTTATCACAATTCTGAGATAGGGTTGATTGGAAGATGTTTGGCTCCAAAATAAAGTCCAGTGTCCCCTTGAGATGAATTATCAGCTGGCTACCTGGACACATCCATATTTTCTTGGCAACAACATGGAATTAGTTTGCGTACTCTTTATTTACTGTTCCAGAGCTGATCTTTCTCAGTTCAGAGCCAAAGGAATATGGCTGTATCTGCATATTACCATTACTAAAGGAAGACCTAACTTGACTTTGGATCCAGCATCTTCCAACTTGCCTTGTGACTCATAATATTTATATAACAGATTCTTACGCAACATGAGAGGGGAAATGCAGTTGTGGAGAAAGGGATAGAGACCCAAGTTCAAATGTGCTATCACACCAGGGAGACCCGGGTTCAAATGTGCTATCAGCCACAGAAGCATCCCTGAGTCAGTTTGGGACACACACTTTCTCACCTTCCCCAACACAATCCTTTATCACTAAGGAAAATCAGAAGTGGAAATGCATTGCATACCATCTTGAATTTCTAAAGGAAAAGCAGGTCAGAAATTGAAAAGGTGTCAGTAAATCTTTTTTAAAAAAAGGGCACTAAAATACAGTATGGGTGAATCTGCAGAATAGCTAGATGAGGGTAAAATGGAAGCCCAACCATCGTTTCAGCCCGTATGGAACTAGAGTCTTATGTTCAACCCAGATCTGTTTTTCTTGTTCTGACGTGACATTCCACGCTAACTCGTGTCTAAGTTCGGTGTAATGTGTGAATCCAGGCATAACCATACTTGAAGTAGCGCTCCTCCGCAGCCGCTTCCCGTTTTCCAAACGCGCCGCCAGCTTCACGGATGGTTCCACCGCCACCCCCGCCTTTTCCAGCACCTTTGCCGAGCTCACCCAGCTCAGGAATGGGGGGAAAAAAGGAGGCCTACGTTAGACGCCTCCGCCTTCGCCTCCAGCGCCAATGCAGACCCGCCCGCCTCCCCTTCCCAGCGAAGACCTTCCACAGGGCCTGGCTGCCCCGGAGGCCCTGCAGCCGGACCACCGATGCCCGACGGTACCTGATCGGAGCCGGAGCTCCAGGCCCGCTGCTGCTGAGGTAAAGCCATCGCTCCCCGCAACCCAGACCTGAATATCGCACCGACAGCAGCCATCTCACTTCTGTCCTTGGAGGTGGATGGGTGGGTGTGTCTGGCTGCTGGAGGAAAAGGAGGGGCGAAGTGAAGCGCAGACCAATCGGAGGAGAAGAGGGAAAGAAAGAGTCCAATCAGAGCCACGCAGGAACTATAGAGGCCAGGTCGCTCACATTTTGAACTTCCGTCGTCCCAGGGAGCTGCTCTAGCGCAAGTTTGTCTATGGAGAGGCGTGACCTAAAAGGTTCCGCCCCCTATTCTTGGCTTCTCTGGGATAATTTTCTGACACTGACTGTAAAGATAGAAATATGTAACGTGTGGACTTAAACTTACTAATCAGTAGCTCTGAGTATTTTTTTTCCCCCTATTAGAGGATCTTAATCTTTCTTTGTTTTTGAATGATGAGATTGTTTTCAATCCTTGAAAAATAATAAAATTAGGCTTGGGCGGTCTGCTTGCAAGGGGTTGTCTTTCTGTTAGCAAGTCGATCTTGATTCGTTTTTGGGGTCCTGCGGTTTTTACCAAGCATTAAAGGAAAAACTGAAGCCCTGGCTGAGATACAATGCAACAGACTGAGCTACAAGTGCATCAAGCACTTTTTACCTTATTATGTGGCGAGAATCTGTATGGCTAGTTTATGGATCAGTGTTATGCATCTGGAAAATTGGGATAATCTGATCAAACAGCTGAATTAACTACAGTCAGTGGGTAAGCATATGGTGCAAAAAAAAAAAAAAAAACAAACCCAGCCCTGGAGGGATATTGATGACTGTATATTTATTTATTTATTTATTTATCATCTATCTATCTATCTATCTATCTATCTATCTATCAAATTTCTATACCGCCCTACTCCCGGAAGACTCATATCAAATGGTTTATCACAACTGTCTCATAATTTGCTTTTATTTTATTTTTTTCAGGGTTGTCTCTGTGCATAGAGTAAGTACACCGCACAAGCCGGCTGCATTATACCCCAGCCTGGAAGACTACAAGATTTAAGCCAGTTTTTTCAACAATCCACGCTGCTGAAGTGGGTTTTTTCCCCAATAAATAATGGGTCATCAGTCCATGTCAATATACACCTAGCATGGGTTTTCAGTAATATAACAGGAGCACTATACAGACTGCCGTTTTTTAAACTGCAAAATGCAGATTGAAAATATTGTGCGTGCAGTGGTGTTAACACAAGAACAGTTTTTTCCCCCAACCCCATTAATCAAATAATTCTCTCAACACTGTCAAACTATTCACTAAGTCTGCATTACTAGTACTATTAGTCTTCTCATCGTTCCTATCACCCATCTCCTCCCACTTATGACTGTATGACTGTAACTTTGTTGCTGGTATCCTTATGATTTATATTGATATTGTTTCCTGATTGCTTATTTGTACCCTATGACTATCATGAAGTGTTGTACCTTATGATTCTTAAAGGATGTATCTTGTCTTTTTATGTACTCCGAAAGAGTATGCACCAAAAACAAATTCCTTATGTCCAATCATACTTGGCCAATAAAGAATTCTATTCTATTCTATTAAATTTACCCCACCCCACAGGATTGTGCAGAACAGAGTTTCTCAACCACAGCATCTTTAAACTGTGTGTCTGCGGAGATTCCCCAATCATCCCAGGTCACGGTTGTCCCAGAGATGCTTTTTCAAAGGCAACTGGCCTTTTTTGTTTTTCCTTGAACTCCGAAACACGGTATTCCGGGAATTGGAGTCCACACAGCTCAAAGTTGAGGAGGTTTGGGAAACACCAGCGCGGAGGATAAAAGAAGAGACGGGAAATGACTAAGAGTCCTTGTGAGAAATATTTCATTTTTCCAAAAAAAAATAAAGCGATGAAAAATTTAAAAAGAAAACCCAGAAATGATTCCGTTGTGCCTAAAGCGAGCGGGAATAGAACTACAGGAAACATCTGTAGTAGGAAAAGTCTGTAGCCTGTAGAACTACAGCCTTCTGTCCCTGTCCTACTGTCCCCATTTATTCGTACTCATTTCCTGTATTAATATCCATGTTTATACTTATTCCCGTTATCTCGTACATGTGTGACAAAATAAATAAATAAATAAAATAAAATATAAAATAAAATAAAATAAAATAATAAAATAAAATAAAATAAATAAACAAACGACGTCGGGCCAAGAGGCATCCCAGCCTCGGCGCTCTGGCCCTTTAAGTGATCCCCCCCCCAACACCAAACGAAAAGGCAGACGTTGTGGGTCACGTGACGGTGGCCAGGCGGAGTCGGTCCCGATCAGGTGGAAAGGGCGCGCGGCGGGTCACGTGGTACCAAAAATGGCGGCTCCGGGCGAGCGAGAAGCGGAGGGTTCGGCTGAGGCGGCGTTTCTCACCTTCTACACGGAGGTATCGCGAGCCCGTCTCCGTCCCCGGAGCCCGAAGGGACGGCCTTGTCCTTCTGGCCCGCTTCGGCATTTCCCAGAAGGCTGGGGCTGTAGTGGGTTCCCTTTAGCTCGGGCTGGGCTTCTCCCTTCGGGTCGATTGCTTGTCTAGATGCCGGTTGTCTGCCGGTCCTTCCTTCCTTCCTTCCCCGCTCGGCTCTTCTTTTCCGGCCCCTTCGGATGGAGAGAAGCGTTGAGCTTGCTTGCACGCGGAGACGTGGTGGGGGTGAAGGAGCCTTTCAAGGCGCGGTCTTTTGCCGGGCCCGAACAAGCTGCCTTGTCCACCTTTCAGGGGTTTTGCCTTTTTAACAGTAACACAGTTGGAAGGGACCTTGGAGGTCATCTAGTCCAACCCTTCCTGCCCCTCGTCGCCATTCGTTAGCCTGACTGGGGCGGATGGAAGTTGTAGTCTGAAGGGCGCTGGGGGCCGATCCCTGCCGTGATTGCAGTTAGCGGGGAGCCTATTTTAATGGAAAATTAGGTAGAAAATGAGAAAGGGACAAGGGAGTCCCGTCACTTGAGTACTGTAGGTAGGGGAGGAACAGAGCACTGCTTGCCAGCCAGTTTTCTTATTTTACATCCAATTCTTTTCTTGGAGCCACAGGTTTAATTCTGATCCCTAATTCTTTCATTGCACGTAAGACAGGCATTCGATCGGAAATATATAAGTCACATATATGTGATGACACATTAACATTTGCCTCTGCAGTAGACACCTGTGGAAGTTCTGCTGTGTCCTGGGCACTTTGGCCCAAACCACTGTGGTCTGTAATGTTTTCAGTGGTTCCCAACTGCATAATACTTTCAGACTCTTTTCTTTCGTCCTGATTTTCCTGCTCCTTCACTTCTTCCTTTTCTGTTCTCTGCTGATCTATCACACATCTTTTTGTGTTGGTATTGGTTCCGTTTTTCTTTCAAATCAAATCTCAATTGATAGGTAGTAGAACTTTAGGATTATAATATCTTGTAATTTAGGCTTGTAATTTAATCACTCCATTGACTATTACAGCGACAGTAGTAAGGGAACAGTGTCCAGGTTGTTTGCTTTTGAGATAGCTTCCCATTCTGAAAAAATGCGGGATTTTCAAATCTTGGAAAGTGTGCATGGGGCTAAATTAAATCCACCTTTCTGTTACACTTTGCTCTATCTTCTTTGTGTTTCTTTGTATTAAACATTATATCAAGTTCAACGGGCATGGCCTCTAAGAGAACTTCAGAAGAGGAGAAAGTCCACAACTGTAATAACCAACATATTTTATCCTGTTGCATATATGATCATAACTGGGTTTGGAAACCAATAGATGGTAGCAAAGAGTTAGGTTATCTGCCCCTCTGCTGCCATCTAGTGATTCTCTGATATAGATAATGACATCCGTATTGAAATGTGAAATAAATTGAAAATAATATAATTGGACACTTATAATGCTATGTTATGTTTATTCAACAATTTAATTCAGTTGGGTTTATTCAGCATATTTAATTCATTGAGTCACTCTCAATGAAGTGTACATCATAGTCTTCCCAAACAGTGTCTTCCAAATGGGTTGAGCAATAGCTCCTATTATTCCCAACATTTTCCTATGCAGTTTTAGCTGTTTATGTCAATGTTGTGCCCTAATTTAGCTGACTTTAGCTCAGTTCGCAAGATATATTGTCACAATTAATTGAGGCTTTTTGGATTAACCAAATTATTAATATTTTTTGTATCCCACCTTATTACCCAACACATCTTCCGCCTCCTATTTTCCCCACAATTATCTGGTACAGTTCTGGTTATTAATGATGTGCTAATTTCTACAGGTAAAGCAAATTGAAAGGCGAGATTCTGTTTTAACTTCAAAAAATCAGATTGAAAGGCTCACTAGGCCTGGATCCTCCTATTTTAATCTGAATCCCTTTGAGGTATGTTTAAATTTTGTTGTCTTTATTCATTGTCCTATCACTGCAGGTTTTTTTGAATAGATCCAGTTACTTGAAAGAGATATGCAAACTAGCGTGGTCCATCCCTGGAACATTCTGGATATGTACCATTTGGTTTTGCACACAACTAATTATTTGCTTGTGTCATAACAGTCACGTGTGATAAACTTTTATATTGGTATGTTTTAGTTGCTTGCTGTCATAGTGGATCGTTTCTTTAAAATATTTGAGAAGCCGATAACATTTTCTTTTTGAACCTATGGTTTATTCGTTCTTTTATACCACAAATGGTATACTATCAAGAGCCTTGGTAGTACAGTGGTCTAAGGCACCCTGTTATTAAGCTGGTTATTAAGACTAGCTGCCTGCAATTACTGCAGGTTCGAATCTCGCCAAGGCTCAAGGTTGACTCAGCCTTCCATCCTTTCTAAGATAGGTAAATTGAGGACCCAGTTGTGGGGGCAATAAGCTGACTTTGTATAAATATACAAAAGGATGAAGGCTATTGCTGAGCACATTGTAAGCTGCCCTGAGTCTCCGGAGAAGGGCGGCATATAAATCAAAATTTAAAAAAAAAAATGGCACCACTCTTATTCCCCTTTAAAAATGAATCAGTGAACTAGCAAGAAGTAAACCTAGTTATTTAGGCATTCACTCTAGATATGAAGTATATTTTGCTGCAGAATAAGAATCCACACCACCCATTTAAATTCATACACTCTTACATTTGTGTCTTGCTGGTTCACCACACTTATTTTTCAGTTGCTAAGTCTGCTGGAAGGACACATGGAATTGTAAGAAGTGGCAGTATAAAATGATACTCTTCAAAGTGCCAAGAACCATGTTCTCCAGTCCTTTACCCTTTTTGCTAGTTTTCCATCTCATTTCAGCATTCGATAACCACTGAGCATGCCTAATTGTTGCTGAATAGCTTTTTGAGATTACTCCCTGAAGAATTTCCCTAATGAAGGATTTTGGCTTTCTACTTTCTTGATGATCTTAAAGTTTCTGGAGCATGGAGATAACTCGTTTCATGAATAGTGCTGTTTTGTGTGTTTTCTAAGCAGTATCTTTATAATTAAAAAAAAAATCACTTTTGGGCTTTTCCAGGTACTGCAATTGGATCCTGAAATCACTGATGAAGAAATAAAGAAAAGGTTCCGTCAGGTATGAGGCTTCTACAGTTTGCTAAACATGGAAGAGACCCTCTTGGCAGTTGTAGGGATTGATACATTTATTTGAGAACTGCAGCTCACTGTTTCATTGAACATATGCAGTATGCTAACTAAGTTTACAAAGTGCTTTGTAATGTTATATAAAAATGCATGTATTTGGAGTTCTCCCCAATTGCTCTTATTTGAGGGATTAAATTGTTTCATTACTTTAAAAGATCATTCAGTAGTCAATGCAGTATCACTAGGCAGAAGGTTAGGTAGATAAGCATCAAGCATATAATAAAAGAGGAAACCAAAGAATAATTCACCAGGTTATGACTTGGCAAAGAATTATGTTTGGTAACTATGTTGCAGAGTTTTTGTTTGTTTCTGTTGTATTTTTACTGTGTATTTTATAAAATTCCCAAAGTAGCAACCAATTGGAGCGGCCTATAAATAAATATTCAATTCAATTCAATCTTTATTATGGTCACAGACCAGCACAAAAAATAAATATGCAAACCCCCCCCCTCAACTTCTCATTCCATTTCCCAAACAGTTAGCAATATTGTTCTGATAGTTTTCTTGAGATATTTGTTTTTGTTGACAAAATTTCCTCCACAGCCATGCAATCTAGAAACTTGTGTCTGAATTTGAATATTTGTACTGAATTTGGATATTTTGAAATCAAAAATATGAGCACCTAAATACATTTTATAGGTTGGTGTTTTTATCACTGTGTTTTTATCATCTTAAAATGATTGCTACATTGCTAGAATCTAGCATTTATCACTTTAAAATGATTGCTAGATTGCTAGAATATTCATATTATACTATTGAATAAATCACACAGATGACCAAAACTTTTGTGCCCGTTTAAGAAATTAGCATAATGTCAGTATCTCTGAAAAATACTTGCTATGCTTTCCTAGCTATATAGCATTGAAGAAATTGGCACAATGAGACTGAGAATTTAGGGAGGTCTTGTCCCAGAAAGAAGTAGGTAACTAGCAATGTTTGTTTATTACAACTGCAAATAAGGGCTTGGTTTATGTGATTATTTCATATATTTTGATGTCTGTGTTCTTTAATTATACAGTTATCCATATTGGTCCATCCTGACAAAAACCAAGATGATCAGGAGAGAGCGCAAAAGGCTTTTGAAGGTACTTCCCTGTTTTTTCTGGGTTCAAGATTTCAGTATCCAATAGGTAATAGGCAATTTTGATGTTAGCATGTAAAGATAAATTACATGTTGCCTTTTTTGCTAGATCCCTAAAAACAAATATGTTTTCTCTAGTAGTATAGATTTTTCAAGTTGTATGAATGTGCTGATAGAAATGTTTTGTTTGTCAGCTGTTGACAAAGCATACAAGCTATTGCTAGACCAGGAGCAAAAGAAGAGAGCCTTGGACGTGATACAGGCTGGAAAGGAATACGTGGAGCACGTTGTAAGTATCGCACGTGGCAGCCAGCCTGTGATCCAGGGGGAGAGGTGTGATCTACTGCAGTTGGCATCTGTCTGCGTATTGCTTAGACTGAAAATTATATATGTTTAAATTATTCCACAGCTTACGTATATTTTATTGCACCACAACTTTGATGAAGATTAACTGTGATTAGAAAGAGAATTACACATTGTAAAGAATATGTTGTGAATGTTAATATCTGCTTCTAAACTTTCAGAATTCGGTGAATTTAGATTGGAAGACATCTGAAGGATTCATAAAGTAATTGGCCTAATAATATAAACTTATTCAAAGCTTTCTCTTAAAATTCTGCTAAGAAAGAAATGGAGCTGGGAATGTTGAAGAAAATAAATACATTTTCAGAGTTTTAATATATTTCACACAAACTATTAATCTTGGAAGTTGTTAAATGTTTATATATCTGTAGCTTCAGTTTGGCTTGCCTGCATCTTTTTGTTGGTGTTGTTTCCAGCAGGAAAGTGACATAGCAACACTGATCACTTTCTTGCTATTCACATGGAAGAAATAAAGCTACTGGTCTTCCAGTGCTGCCTTGTTTGCATCCCTTTTCCATTTGTGAAAAATGACAATTGATGTTACACTGAGGCAGATGTCTTCATTATCTTCCAAAGCCTTCAGTAACCCAAAGATGTCCTTATAGCTGGAGGAGTGATTAAAACAATAAACAAATGACACAAAACTTGATGCTTTTTTACTTCAGATTTTAAGTTGCATACTTATATCATATATACATGTAAGTATGAATATATATCAGGATGTCAAACTCTTGGCCCACAGGCCAGATGCGTCACGCGCTGGCCACGCCCACCCCTGGTTTAGGGAAGGGGGGAAGTTGCTATATGTCACGTGACAACAACGTGATGCCGCAAGTTTGACACCCTTGATATACATACACTTCTGGGTAGAATTAAGTTTCACCAAGAATCTCTTTTTCTTGTAATACTAGGAAATGATCATGGAATGTATTTATTTCTACAGGCATTCAGATCCTAGCAAGTAAATAGACTAGCAAAAATTATGCTTGTGAGAGTAGCAGTGATTTGACCAAGCCTTTTGCTGTTAGAATGAGCCAGCACAATACTGTACTATGACATTCTCACATGCTCTGCAGCTTCTATGTTCCTTATTTGTGAAATCTCTTTTAGGTAAAAGAGAAAAAGAAACAGTTAAAGAAAGATGGCAAGACAACCAATGTAGAAGAAGATGATCCACAAGTAGTAAGTTGACCAGTTCACCTTCCCAAGAATGAAATTCACCTAGTCCTAGACAATACCTTCCTTTATTTGGATCAATATCTGCACCACATTTTGAGGAGTTTTGGTTTGATTCCAGACCCATAAATATATCTGTTACTCCCCCTCTCTTGCATTCTTTGTATTATATTTGATTACACATTTAGTTATCAGTGCCAAACTAGAACATATTTGTATTCTTAATATTAACAATCCTGCAAATATTTATACAATATTTATGTAAGTTATTTTGCGATGTGCTAGTGATATAACGTCCCAAGCTTCTTGAATGAGAAGCGAAATGTCTTTAAGAAAAAACAAAAGTCCAGTTGCCTTTTGGAAAATGTTCTGCCCCAGCTACGGACCCCAAAGAACGCAGCACACACAAAGTCTGTACAAACCTTAGTTTACTAAATTAAATCAGTCTTTTTCAAATAAAGGCTGTTAATTAACTTTCTTAACAGCCTACAAGAATCCAAAGAATAAATAATCGTAATCTTACTATGGTTGGCAGAAAGCCCAGAAGCAATTTGCAGGAAAACTGATAAGAGAACTAAGATCAGGATGCGAAGGAGAGTGAACGAAGTTGTTCCCTGCAAATTGCCTCAGTCGTCGTCCTTAAATAGGCTAAGGGAGTGGCCAATTAGCCCCAAGCCTTACTCTCGAGGAGACCTCCTCCTGAGGAACTACTCCTGCCTTTTGGCAGCTCTGCGCCCCCATGCATCGAGAAGAGGCTCCTCCTCTTCTTCCTCTTCACTTATGGGAGCTTCTGGAGGTTCTGAAGGCCCTGGCTGAATCCCCACCTCTGGCACCACATCTTCTCCAGCCTCCTCATTGTCTGACTCGAGTGCCAGCTGCACAGGCTGCTGCCGCAGCGCCACACCAGCCTCCTCACTGTCGGAATCAGCTACTAACTGCACAGGCCACTGATGGGCCACAACAGAAAAGCATCTTTGGGACAACCATGTCCTGGATGACTGAGAATCTCCATAGACATTTAGTGACACAATGTCATAGTAATATCATAAGGGCATAGCTGTGGTGCTCTAGACTTACTCTAGCAGTTCCCAGTTGCTTCATGGTAGTTTGACTACATCTAGTATATAACTTCAAGCCCAGCTTCTGGATTAGTATTAGTTTATTGTGATGTGTTCCTGGAAACAGCTGGTCTTTTTAATTAGCCTCAGGATTAATGTTTTATTGAACTGTAGCTGAGCCGCAAGATTGGTGCTGAATCTCTGTTTCTTACAGTTCAAGCAGGCAGTGTACAAACAGACAATGAAACTCTTCGCAGAGCTTGAAATTAAAAGGAAAGAAAGGGAAGCAAAGGAAATGCACGAAAGGTAGGAAACAATGCTGGATTCTTGCGGCTTATATTGAAAACTTTGAGGTTAGACATTCTGGTGTACATAAAAAGGCTTGATTATCGACAGTGACAGAAGACCGCTTAAATGGAATTCTTTATCATAATGCTAAAACATAAACCTACACAGTGAAGTATCTGGGGAGGCAGTCTCTTACTTGTTCTGACCTAGGCTTCCTTAGAAATTAAACAGCACAGTAAACCTCTTTAATTCATACAGCTGTAAATTACTTTCATTTAAAGTCTGCAAGGCTTGATAAAACAGTCTTTCAGAGGAAGGTTATCAACACCCACCTATCTCACGTGGAATGCTGCCAAAGAGCTAATTACCAGACGCAGGGCAAGGCCAAACTTGGCACAGAGTCACAAACAGAATTTTCAAACCTTGAATCGGCCAGATGAACTAATTGCTTCCTGCAAAAGCTCACGTCCCATTCGCTTCTCTTTTATGTCTTATGGGAGGGGCCAATCCTCTCCAAGCCTTACTCCCAAGTTGACCCTGTTTCCTTAATTGTTCCTGTCTCCTAGCAGCTCTGCGCATGCGCACACTGGGAACAAGCTCACGCTTTTCTTCTGCCTCGCTGATGTCAGATTCTGGAGACTCCGGAGGCAGCAAAGAACTACCAGATGGCCTTGGCCCCCTCTCTGCCTCCAACTCAGAGCCATCGTCCGAGTCTTCCCCAGACTCCAGGACTGTCCCACATTCCTCTCCCACCTCCTCACTGTCCGAATCTGTTGTCAGCTCTGCTGGCTGCTGGCGGGCCACAACACTACTGAGGGCTTGGGGCTGGGAGGGAACAAGCTGTGAATGGCTTGGATTGGGGTCTACTGTCACTAAGCAATGTCACGTGACATTATACTTTACAACTGTATCACTTAGTGATGGAAAATTCTGGTCCCAATACCTTCGTAACCATGAGGTCTACTTATATTCACTTTCTAGAGCATGTGAGAAATGTTGTGACCCAGGCCCAAGTAAATAGTAGGAAAATCAGTCAGTGAAAAAACAAACTTTATTCGAACAGCTGAGAATTACTTCATTCCCAGTGTCGTTCAACTAAATTAAAGCAAATTCCTTGCAACACAAATTCCTCAGTCCTATCGCAAACCTTGATCCAATTAGGCAAACTGCCAAAGGCCTTTCTTGGCAAACGTTTAGAAGTCACAGATACAAAAATAAATACAAGACATAGACGAAGAAGAAGAAGACGAAGCTACCAACGTTGTTTTCTGGCAAAGCCCAAATGCCGTTGCTGGTCTGTTTTAAGCCTTATGGGAGGAGCCAGTCATCTCTTGGCCCTACTCCCGAGTTGTCCTCTTTGCTTGAGCTGCTCTTGCCTTCTGGCAGCTCTTCTCATGCGTGCATTAGGAACAGGCTCCTCCTGTTCCTCTGCCTCACTCCTATCAGTCTCTGGAGGCTCTGGAGTCCGCACCTCACTCCCCAATGGCCCTGGCCCCATCTCTGCCTCTGACGCAGAGCCCTCATCCGGGCCTTCCCCAGCCTCCAGGACTGGCCCATGTTCTTCCTCAGCCTCATCGCCGACTCCGCTGCCAGCTCACAACAAGAAATTCTTCTAGGTCAAACTTGAAACTGCCAGAATCAAGCCACCGTCCTAGCTTCATAGCAAGCAGTGAGATCAAATAGCTACAAAGTCCCAGATAAACAAAGTGACCATTTACATTACAGTAAGAATAAATATAGCACAATGTTGCCAGCTCACTTGTGTAACACAAAGATTGTGATCATTTATTGCTGATACATTGTGAGTGAGAAATGTAGTTGTATAGATTCTCTCTCGGGCAGGTTTGTGTATAGTATTGTGCCTTTTGCGTGTCGTAAGATGTTTGGTAATACGCTTTACAGATTTCCTTCCTTTATTGTGGGCAAATTCTGTCTTAAGGGATTTATTGAGGCTTAAGGCAACCTAAGGCTATTTCATTTGTGTTATGCAAGTTCCTTTAAAGAGTAGAAACTTTCTTTAGAACCCACTGACCAAGGGCTTGGAAATGTAAATTGAATTGTGGTCTCCTCTATTTTTAAGCCATAGCTGTATGTTGAAAAATATAGTAATAACAGCTGAGGGAGGGATGAATAGGAGAAAAATACTTTTGTTAAATGTGTTCACATTGCAGTATCTAAATATCGGCTCCAGGGGGTGATCTGTGTCTTTAGCCCTGGGAGGAGAGAATTCTTAGTTTCAGTTCACAAAACCCTGGTTTTATGCTCTTCTTAAATTCGTAGTTCATCCTGTCTTCTTTGGCCAAAACCAACCAGGGAAGCCCAAAAAGCCATTATCTGTCAGCTAACATGACAGTTGTAATTTAAAACATGGGCACCATATTAGGGGACACTAGATTAAATTGACTTGTGATCTCTTCTGCTCCGTCCAACAAACATAATGCTAACTTTTCCTCCCTGGGCTTTTTGTTCTAGAAAAAGACAGAGAGAAGAGGAAATAGAGGCCCAGGAGAAAGCCAAGCGTGAAAGAGAGTGGCAGAAAAATTTTGAGGTAACTACAGCTGTGCCTCCTTTGGGGTTCAAATTGGAGTTTCAGCAGTCTAATTTTAAAACATATAGAGTGGTACCTCAGTCTCCATCGGGAACCATGTGACCTGCTATTTTGGCTGGAAGAAATAGCGAGTCACGAGGCAGCTGACATCAGCAGGTTCTTCCTTGCCCATCAACTACCGGGAGAAAGACAAACGCCGGGACAAGATTTCGGCTTCAAAATGCATTGAATACCAAATTCAACAAGTTTTGAAGCAATCGAGGGCCGAGCAATGACTGCGTTTTGTAATAAGTGTCACACTTTGCCTGAGTAAAATGGGCTTAGGTGATTGAGGTTCCCAAAACTTGGGGATCATTATGCATATTTTCAGTTATGATCGTGCATTGCCAGCTCACATCGGGAAGTGGGGATTGCTCATCTTTTGCACAGTCAGTCAGCCACAAACATCCTGATTGCAAAAGCCAGTCTGGTAAGGAGTTGCCTTATACAGAGATGTGTGGCATAAAAATGTAACGAATAAAAATAAAGATAAAAGAAAAGTGATAGGTCCAGGAATTTAATGCAAAGCAGAAGCAGGTCCTGAATTACATGGCAATTTTCTTTCATAAGTTGGTAAGGTTGAGAAAACCCGGCCATAAGTGCAGTGGTAGCATCTGAAGCAGAAATGCCAAAGCACTTACCGTATTTTTCTGACTATAAGATGCACCTAAATTTAGAAGAGGAAAACACAACAAAAACTTTTTGGCCTACCTTTTTTCAGGCCTTTTCCAGTCTTTTTTTGGCCTGTTTCTAGGCCTTTTTTTTTTTTTTTTTTTTTTTGGCCCGTTTTCAAGGCTTTTTTCAGCCCGTTTTTTTCCGAAAAAATGGGCCAAAACCCCGAAAACGGGCCAAAAAACAGGCCAAAAAAACAGGCCAAAAAAGCCCCCAAAACAGGGCATGCGGAGGCAAAAAAAATGACTGGTGGATGGGCAGGGCTTCAGCAATATTTGGTCTATAAGACGCACAGACATTTTCATCCCCTTTTGGAAGACAAAAAAGTGCATCTTATAGTCTGAAAAATATGGTACTTTGACTCAGCATGGATGCTCTTGGTAATACTAACTGGCAATTTTTGCAGCAGCAGCAGTGGCAGTGGGAAATGTCAGGTTAGTTTTTAATGGAAGAATCTTAACAGGAGCTTCTGCAGCTATCCAGCTATCTCCAGCTCACATTGAACATTTTAAACAAAGTGCTGGAGGTCTAATGTATCCTTAACCTTGTGGAAAAGGTTAAGAAAATTGGTTGTCAGGCCTGGTATGTAAAGAGAAGGCTTATAGACTAATGCTACTCAGTTGTTATTTCAGGAGAAAGTTAACTGAGACGGATGGAGTGATTTTAAACAGATGTGGAGAAAATGGGCAGAGTATTAATTGTCTCAGGGACTTGTCCATTTTGAGACAAGAGGTCAAAAGTAGTAATTTTGTTCTGGGGATATAGGAATTTTCTTGTTACTTGTTACTAAGGTAGACAAAAACATCTCTTCACTCTCTAATATTATTTTGTGGTTCACAAGGAGTACAAGTAGTCCTCGACTTACAACTATTCATTTAGTGACCGAAGTTTACAACAGCACTGAAAAAAAAATGACGCATGACCGTTTTTCACACTTGTGAACGTCGCAGCATCCCCATGGTCATGTGATCAAAATTTGGGTGCTTGGCAACTGGTTCATATTTTTGAAGATTGCAGTGTCCTAGAGTCTTGTGATCCTCTTTTGCGACCTCCTGACAAGCAAAGTCGGTGGGGAAGCCACTTAACAACCATGTTACTAACTTAACAACTGCAGTGATTTGCTGAATAACTATGGCAAGAAAGGTTGCAAAATGGGGCAAAACTGACTTAACAACAGCCTCACTTAGCAACAGAAATTTTGGGCTTAATTGTGGTTGCAAGTCGAGGACTACCAGTACTTTTGAACCAGAGAAAGGATACATGACACTAAAACACAGATTTGTTTTGGGTTACAGTCCCTCTAAATATATGCGAGTAGATATGTGATTGGGAGTAAAGGTATTTAATTGGAGAAGAAAACTTGTGCCTGTCTAATGATATAAAGGTAAAGGTAAAGTTCCCCTCGCACATATGTGCTAGTCGTTCCCGACTCTAGGGGGCAGTGCTCATCTCTGTTTCAAAGCTGAAGAGCCAGCGCTGTCCGAAGACGTCTCCGTGGTCATGTGGCCGGCATGACTAAACGCCAAAGGCGCAGGGAACGCTGTTACCTTCCCACCAAAGTGGTCCCTATTTTCCTACTTGCATTTTTTATGTGCTTTCGAACTGCTAGGTTGGCAGAAGCTGGGACAAGTAATGGGAGCTCACCCCCATTACGTGGCATTAAGGATTCGAACCACTGACCTGCCGACCTTTCGATCTACAAAGCTCAGGGTCTTAGCCACTGAGCCACAGTGTCCCCTTGTAGTGATATAGGAGAGGCAATTAGACTAACTACGTATAATGGGGCAGGATTACAAAGATAAAAGTGTTTTCAAAGAATAAAGAGGCACCATGAAAATAATTTCTCTCTAGAGAATTACTTCGTGTTGCTTTCACAGAGCTCTGCTTATCTCCCAATAGTTTATCAACTTTCCTTGGCCGCCTGAATTTTTATGGCTGAACTGACAGTTTCCCTGGGGAAGCAGAGTTGGTTTAGGTGCTTTTAATTTGAACTCCTTCCCCCTCCTCCCACCACATTCTTCTTGCAGAGACATTTTCTGTTAGGATATCGACAGGAAGTAATAGCTGTGCTCTCATTGTTGCTCTTGACTGTCTTCCTGCTTATCATCTTCGTATCCAGGAGAGTCGGGATGGACGAGTGGACAGCTGGAGGAACTTTCAGGCAAACACAAAAGGGAAGAAAGAGAAGAAAAATAGGACCTTTTTGAGACCACCCAAAGTGAAGATGGAGCAGCGTGAATGAGTTGGCTATTCTAGGCTCCTGTGGACACTTGTGTATTACCATGTTTAAGTCTCTCCTTGCTTTTCCAGTAGAATCTTTGTTTTCAGTACGATTGATTGAAGATCAGAATATTCTAACCTCTGCTTGATTCCCTGAGGTTCGTGGTTGAATTTCCAGTCCAAACCTCCCACTGCTTTTAGAATCCTTGGCTAACTTAGAAAGAGATGCCGCCATCACACGTACTTGTAATCCCCGTAATTTAATGTTCTGTATTTCAAGGGTATTGCTGTTCAAATTGCAACCAGGCCTGTTAGTTTGTGGGAGCATCCGTTCAGTATCTCCCTAAGGCAAATACTGAAGCTGGGCCTGGTGTCTCTTCCTGCTCACCTCATCCAGCAGACCATTTTTTCATCTCTTTCTCCACTTGCTAGTGGTGAAGTCTGGAACCTAGAACTGAGTTGCCTAGTTAAGCTTCACGAGAGGTCCTCGAAGTCAGCTGCATGGAGCTGATGTTTTCCCCCCAGCTCTAATTTCCAACTGTGATCCAGGATTGCAACTTGGTGAGCAGATAGCCTGATTACTAGAAACCCCCCCCCCGCCCTCTGTAAATAAAGTAATGAATATCTTGCATTGTATATGCAGTTAGTGGCAATGTTCTCTATGTAAAATAAATTTTTACCCAAAAATTTTTTCATGACGGTGGCTCAATTATTCAAAAAACTTGGCAGTCCATCTTTCTGGTTGAAAGAAGCGTGTTTCCTCTGTATCTCAGCATGCCGTGTTTTGTTTATTCTTGTCAGAAGCATCACAGTTAAAATAAGGCATACTATATGACATAAAATATAAAATACAAGATTGAAATATATAAAAATAAAATCCAGAAACTAGCAACATTGTGTTGCTGTGCTATGTTAATTATTAATTATGTAGGTTAATATCATTTGTATAGCTTTAACTGCATCACATACCAACTACCGGTATAAATAAGTCTTTTAGTCTTTGATCTATCATCACAACACAGCAAATTAAGAATAATACATATTTGTTGATTGATACCCATTTTGGCATACATGGCTTCTGTGATGGCCTCACAGTGAACCTTTCCCGGGGGTGCCACCTGTTTTAACCTTGTAAAATAAAACCAGGGCAAACCAAGCTTTCCTTATTCTGAATAAATCCTCAATCTCAGATAGGCAGCAAGACTGATCTTTTGGCCACGCTAGCCTCCCATTGTGTCCAGAAGCTGGAATAGAATTAGGACGAAGTTCCTATCTGAGTCTGGATGTCACAAAAAACAAGGTTTATAAGGTTTTATAAAATAAAGACACAAACTATGACCTTAATTACAGTTTGATCTATGGTCTACTCTGTGATATTCCCACTACAAGAACACGATTTGTTCAGGCAACACAAAGACGCTTAATTCTCAAATGCTTATTCTAAAAATTGCTGTTCTGATGAGGATATACTGATTGAATATTGATGCTTTTCAGGATGAAAACAACGTTTGCTGGAATTCTAGTTTGTATCACACTTCAAGCTCTCAATACTAAGGCAAATGTCGAGAGTCGCCATCAGACCAACAATAGAATGCTAAAGCATATCTAAAAATAGCTGCCAAGTATTTATGGGCTGATCATGCTTTCTTGGAATACCACAGATCTCTTGGCCACTAACCAACATGCCACAAGAGAGCCGCCTTTTGCAAGCATCTGAAGTATCTAGAAGAGGCTGGAAGTTACATATGATTCACCCATTACCATTTGGTAGACTTGGGGGATTTTCATTTTCTGCTAATACGACAAGGGACATAATGTGGCTATATAAGATTTCAGAGCAAGATAATGAGCTGTCTGCCAATCTGGAGGAAGGAGTAGGAGGAATCCGTCTGCACCCTTATTTTACATGGCAACTAGAAAAGTGAGTTTGCACAACACCCTGAGCCACAAACCACCAAGTCACATTTTAGCCAGCATTTTGTGCAGTCCAATGCCTATAGTTCAGTGTGTCATAATAACACAGCTAAGGATGTTGCTGTTTTTCCACACTGCTCTATCTAGGATAAATCAGATTTCAATGGGGAAGGGAACCCAGGTTGCCATCAATAGGTTTGCCAGTTCTGCTTAGCTGTCCACCCGATTTGAATGGATTCCGAGTCATCAGCTTATGCTGTGGCTTGGTTAATTCTGACTGACTAAATCACAACTGACTGTGTTTTGCACAACATGCTAAGCCACAATGTTCTAAGACTCACCACTGTAATTTTCAAACCGCATGGCTTTCTGAGAAGTTATAACTCAAGCTTCCCTTTTTTTTCTAGTCTTAAAAGAAGGCTTTCCTGTCCAACTCCTGATTTCTCTGTCCGCAGCCTCTGCACCATTTTGTCTTTTTAATGTAATGTTATTTATAAAGGGGTTGGTGGAACTTTTCTTTTACAACATCACTTGACAGCTTGCAAAAAGACACACGGACAAAACTTTGTTTTTTTTATAAGTCTGAAGAAATTCTGCTGTCACTATGGGGAAATAGAACTCTTGTTTTTCTACTGACAATAAAGTCAGGAATAGTTTAGCCTTTTGAGGATTTCTTCATATGATCTCAAATCAGTCTTAACAAGGTGATGCATTCAACATACCTTATTATGTATCAAAGGGTAGGTAAAGGGGATCTTTTCTGGATTGCTCCAAAGTGCAATCTAAAATCTATAACCACTGAATTGCTCTGATCTTTTCCAACCTACTCCTTATTGAAAATACCTGTTTTCCATTTTTTAAGTGCCATTTTCCTTGTGCAGCCATATCAGAATTCAGTTGGTACTTTTGAAAAAGACGTTACATCAACTGATTCGGCAGGTAGCTGCAAAACTTGAGATTGTAGGTAATATTTAGATCTCCCTGGAGCCTTAAAATGCACTTTTTTTTTGCCTTTCCAGCAGCAACACACCATTAATACAAGAACTTGTGACTAAACCATCTTCTTCCCAAGTGGGAAAAGGGCACTACAGAATCTAGTTTCCTTTGGTAGAAAAAGGATCAGGAAGTATAAATAGAGATAAAGAGAATTTTGTTCAAGGCAGAGAATCCCAGTTTTCCCAGCTTCAGCAGTCAACTTGCTTGTTTCCCTTCTGCTCTCCAATTAACCAAATATCCCCAAAACCAGGAAAACGATTGCTTTTGCATAATGCATTTGCATTATGTCTGGGTTTTGGATTCCCATATGGCATGAACCTAGCCACCGTGATCTCTAAACCATGATATATAAGATAGCATAGTTTCTGAAAAAGCCAGTGTATTTGTTCAGGACTGGAAGCAGGAATATCTAAACTCTAGCCCTCTCTTAAGCATGGAAACTCACTGGATGACTTTGGGCAAATCACTCTTGGCCCTAAACTGGGAGATCAAAAAATATCTCCCTACTAACCATACTGGGCCAATGTGATAGATTATGATCCATAACCTTCAGTTTAGAGGACTTCATTCTGCAATGGATTCAGAGATGGGTTTCAGCAGGTCCTGACCAGTTCTGGAGAACCGGTTGTGGAAATTTTGAGTAGTTCGGAGAACTGGTAAATATCACCTCTGACTGGCCCCGCCCATATCTATCCTCTGCCTCCCGAGTCCCAGATGATTGGGAAGAAATGGGGATTTTGCAGTAACCTTCCCCTGGAGTGGGGTGGGAATGGAGATTTTACAGTATCCTTCCCTGCCACACCCACCACGCCACACCCGCAGAACCGGTGGTAAACATTTTTGAAACCCACCACTGAGTGGATTGATTTGTGCTGATAATTCCTGTCCAAATTTAAGTTTATTCTATAATTGAAAACATGTTTAAGTAACTCAACACATTATTGAGATAGTTCCAATAATCAGGAAACTACTGTATATGCAGTATGTTTAGCTACTATTAAGGAAATAACCATTGGTTTCCCTTTCAACCAGCAATTTCTCTAGCAAAAGAAAGCTGAGACAGACAGCCTGTTTCCAAATTCAGAATGAACGTATAATTTGATGACAGCATAATAAACTGTGGATTGAGGTGGCATAATAAACTGGTTTAGCTTAAGCCATAAAAATAATAATTTACAAAGCAGGAAGGTTTGGATGGCAGCAACACCAGCCAGAAGCTGAAGATTCTGGCATCCAGCCCAGTATTTCTCCCTCTCAAGTGATACAGATGGAATGTTCTCAAGAGCTCCCAAGCCTTAACCAGGAACTTATTAAAGTTTATTTGTTTAGAACTCACAACCTGGAAACTCACTCTTTAATTCAACTGAATATAACTGGGATGCTTAGTGAGCAACTCACAATCATTTCTTCATTTGTAGCACGAGCACAATCTTATAAATTGTCTTAGGTGTTCTTTTAATGGCGGTGGGCCATTAATCCTTTAAGGCGAATAGCACATTCACGGGCAACTATGGAGAGGAGGGTGAAGGGGAACTAAATAATGACACATGTAATGAAGACATCACTTCAGTGCTGCTACATGTAATTGCAATCCTGAGTGATTTTGTCATTTTGCCCTCGTTTGCCATGCATATTGCCAGACACTGAAGCTCTGATTCAAAACCAGATTGAACATGTCATCACATATAGAGAGGCAGGGCAGACATTCCCTATTAGAAGTCTGCCTCCACTAAATTTTGAGCCTTTCCCCAAAGAGCATGAAAACTGACATCCCTCAGGACCTGCAGCCAGGGAAACTTAAAATTTTATAGATGGGAGGAAGACAAACTGAAGGACCATTAAATCCTATGACAGTCTCTGAATGAACTAAGGACCAAAACTGTTAGAAGCCAAAGGAAGGAATACAAAGTCAGTTTGTATGATCAGGGTCAAAATAAGACATATAAAATTCTAGAAACTCTTTACGGACTTTTAGTTGATAATCTGGACACTGGACAGAAACATTAATCTTTCATCAATTTGTGAATGAATAAGGGAAAGGCTATGGGAAGAAATGATACATGTATATAAATTTTAGAGGGTGGATAAATATTAAGATTGTTTGTACTTGTGATGAAGATCAGAAGTCATTGTTTAAATATTTTTTCCTATTTCCTTCTTTCTTTTCCTTTTTTTCTTTGCACTGTACAGTTCCTTTTTTTCTATTCTTTTCGCTCTTTCTGATTTCAATTTGTGTTATATTTTATTATTGTTAAAATCCTTAATAAAAGTCCTTAATAAAACTTTTTAAAAAGGTTTCCCAGAGGATCATGGCTGAAGATATCTGTTTTGCCCAACTAGTTTTAGTACGTTTAGTACGTTAGGTCTGTTTTCTTGCCCATCACTTAATTGTAGATGAAGTCAGTCATATTACAGAGCTGGTATTTATCGATAGCTTTTCTAGGCACTTGAAGATATACTGATGGACTTGCAAGTGGAGGTTTTGAACATTTTGAGAACCAGCTTCTCTCTTTTTTTTTTTTAAAGCACCAATTGCTCTGTCCAAAGGCATTGTGCAATTCCCTGTGACCCGGATCACATGTGAATAACACCAGCAACATAACGAAGTTGCAGCTCTCCCTGCTCCCCATCTTCTGGACAACTTCTGCAATCTACATATGGCGTACTTGGTTATAGAATAAGAATTTCAACAAAAAGAGGAGTGCTAAAAGTCATGTGCATTGGCACATAATGATTTGAAATGGATATTGTTGATTTCCGTGGATTGCTTTGCTGAAGCAGCAGAACTAGATTCGGGGGTGGGGGGGCCCTCCTGGTCAGAATAAACCAGACTGCTCTTCCGCAGTGTTATAATGATGCAGATAATTCTGCTTCTCTCCCCAAAACCCAAAGAGAGAGATCTTTGGGCCTATCTGGAAGGTCACAGCTTCTCCATCCATGCTATTTAAAAAAGGCCCTTTTTCAGAACTGTAAAGCTGGCAAATCCTAATACTCAGAGGATCACATTGCTTATTCCATGGAATTGCTTATTCCTGTTAAGACTTCTGCTAAACTGACCAATAAGTATGAAAACACAGGCAGCTATTCACAAAAATGTAGCTAATAAATGAATACGGAATGGATCAAAGTCGGACTGTATAGTTATTGCCAAGAAAGGAAACCAGTCATTTTTCTGTAAACCAGCTGACACAAAGCAACAAACACTAAAAATATATTATTTCCCCTGAAAAGCATTCCTAGGAAGAGCAATGTTTATGTTAGGAATTTCTAGCCTTTTACTATGGTTCAGTGAAAAATATCTAAATCTACTTAAGAATATGAATTATTAGACAAACAGATCTGGCCAATAAAAACCTAAAAGCCCACCGAATAGCTACAAACCCTTTGCTGCTGTAACGTGATCATCTATATATTTGTAGCCCAAATCTACTGAATATATCTGGTTAGTGTATCTTTTGCCTTTTTTTGGACAAAACTTCCTTGTTACCTATAGTATCAGTCAGGCTAAGTTGTAGAACACAACTCATTGGTACGTGTCAGGAAAAACAATGAAATGCAGACAGGCTTAAAAACCATTATAAACAAGTCCCAAACACGATTTCTGCCTCCAGCCATACCTTCCAGCCTCCGAATATTGAAACTGAGCTGCTTTAACTAAAACGCTTGGAATGCAACACCTTCTCTGTGGAGACATTTATAACAAGTCTTCTCTGCTGATAACATGCTCACTTCTAGGAGAAGAGCTAGAAGTAAATTTCTTTTGGGCAGAAGATACGATTTCCATCCGTCTCTTGTGCCAAGAGACTCCTGGTAGGAGTTGTTTACTTTTGACTGTGTGAGAGAACTAATTTTCATACTGGGCTGCAAAAATCCAGATGGCCAAGTTGTTCAGACACTTTTGATTCTTTGTGGCCTAGCTGACAAACTTTTGGCAGGACGTTATTGGAGGTCAGCAATTGTTCCTTTGAATCTTTGTAAAACACACACACACACCTTTTTTAAAAAATCCCCTTGGGTTGGTTTTCTAGAGTATCTGGGTCTTCTCCAAATGATCCTTGCCCTGCCTTGAATTATATATCCAAAGTATTTAAGCTATAGCTTCATCATTAGGTCTCCTAGTCTGGATTTACTTCATCCAGGACTGATCCAGTTTTCTTTCAGGTCCAGGGTTCCTAACAATTTTCTCCAGCAATGGAAAATTATAAGCACCCCATTTCTTTGAAAGATCCATTTTATCTACTAATAAGCTCTTTTATCTCACCCCATGAACCAATTATGTGATTTCCTGCTTGCTTACCTTTACCTCTTCCCTCTGTTCTGCTTTTAGGTGATTAAAAAAACCCTGGACATCCAGGTTCCTAGCATTCATATTTAATTTGTATCTCAAATTATTGTAATCTATTCTGATTTCATTCTAGATTGTATTTTACTCTAATTTCATTTTAAATGAATCGTGTTTTATTCCTATTCCAATTTCATTTTAAATTGTTTTTACCAAATTTTTGTAATAATTGTTTCTGGAGCTCTGCACTTTGATATGGCCTAAGAGCTAATCAATAAATAAAGATTAGATTAGCATTCAGTTTATTTCCTTGCTTCTCATGGCAATTTCCTACCAGTTGCTTCTCATTTCCCGAACTTCGCTATACCTGCCCGCCTCCCATTACGCTAGCACTCACTTGTCTCAGACAGTAAATATTCAGACTGCCACTCCTCCTGAGAATACATAAATTGGAGTTTCTCATGTTGGTTACTAGTGCTTTAGCATTTGATGAACATTACTACATTCAGAATGACAGGTGAGGTTTTTAAAGGCTGTGCAAACATATCCATACCCACACAAATAAATAAAAGTCGAGAGAATACAGTGCAAATTTCACAGAATCATTTTCTGCAACCAGGTATTCTCCTCTATATTTCTATTACACACACTTAGCTGGGAGATCAGGCTGTTGCCTGGATAAGCCACGAAGTAAAAATTAGGTTAAACTGTTTTGAGAATCTGACTCATTCACCTGAGAGACCGACCACACCTTGCTCACTCATAGCGTCTGTTTCCTGCTATTGCTGTTAAGAAATAAGTTCAAACAGTTGCAGAATGTATATATTGCACACGCACGCACTCTCACACACACACATATGGGACCTTTGGGATTTCCCAGCACTTCTGTTGCATGTGATCTGATAATGGACTCCTCCTTCCACAAACGTAATACAGTATGATGATCTTAAGTGTTCACCCGAAACTTTTCTTCTCCAGAAGATTAAAAATAATCACAGTGGACCCTTCTGAAGAAGCCACATTGAGATCATCTGGACTTCCAGGATAAAAACATGAGAAGAAAAGGTCCTCATTCCCCATAATCTGCTAGTTGGATTAATTTATAAACCACGAATGGAGGTAAGTCCCTTTTAATTTTATTTCGGAACAGATCAGGATCTCTGCATGGATATCTTTGTACTTGGTCACTGCTTGCTACATTGGCATATTTCAAATAATATGAGTGAAAGAAGCAGGGAGGGGATGTAATGAAATGACAAGCTTCATTCTTGGATTCCCCACCTCTGGCAAGTTGTCAAGCCAAATATACTTTGTTATCTGAAAGTTAGAGGAGATGGTAGTGCTCTGCATATTCCAGACTCATTTTAGCAGAATGAATCTCATCGGGGGTGCATTTGAAGGGCAGAGCTGAGACTTTTGAGAGAAATAGCTAAGGGAAACCTTACTTGTCTATTCCCCAGTCAACCTCCGACAAGGGAGGCAGCTGGCCATTTACCCATCTCATAGGAGGGACAACATTCAAACCCATCCTATAGACCTCTCTAGCATAAGCAAGCTTTCCTTTGATTGGGAATATCACAGCCCTCCCCCCCTCTCCTGCATAACTGGAGTTGGCATTCATTCACTAATAACAAGTATTCCTATTGCTAACAGAATTAATTAAATTACAATCCTGGCCCAATGCATGGGAGAAAAGCCAAATCATTACAGCTATATAATAAAACATCCATGACATATTTAAAGTATTACAGATATAAACTTTCAGGAAAAAAAATCTAACAAAATATAATTAAATTATAGCAACGAAGCAGCTGACTTCAGTAGCAATTGCTCTCATAATATGGGCCCTGTCATGCACAAGACCAAATTGGCTATGGATTCCAAGCCTTTCCTTAGTGGGATCTGTGAAATATGCCATCCTAATGAGCTGAGACTTCAGGACAGATTGCATGGGAGCAGGTGACAAATGGTTTGGATCTAAACTATGTTAAGGAAACCTTGAAATCCTGTCGTTTCAAGGCTGCCCTTGGCTTGCTGCCTTCTTGTATAGATTGTACACTTTTCTGATGTGCCTAATCGAATCATAACTGAGGTTTTCATAATCTACTATCAATCTTCGTACGCTTATGTTTGATGACAGCACCAAGCATGAAAAACATTCTGTGTAACAAAGTCATTAGTAGTTGCTATCACAAGACCAGAGTATCTGTCTTGTCCCTCTTTTAAGTTGAATCTTTTTAATGTCTCATTCATGGTTGTCAAGAAGTTGGGGAATTTTCCAACAAGGCAGAGAACCTAACTTTCTTCCAAGCAAGGGAGCCAATTTTTTTAAGGGCTTATAGTCCTGGGATCTTTACCTTAAATTTAAATTTTTAATGATCCTTCCGCAGGTTCACCTACGGAAACCTTGTTACGACTTTTACTTCCTCTAGTTAGTCAAGTTCGACGGCCTTCTCGGTGCTCCGCCAGGGTCAAGGCCGACCCCGCCAGGGCCGATCTAAGGACCTCACTAAATCATCCAATCGGTAGTAGCGATGGGTGGTGTGTACAAAGGGCAGAGACTTAATCAATGCGAATTTATGACCCCGCACTTACTGGGAATTCCTTGTTCATGGGGAATAATTGCAATCCCCGATCCCCATCACAAATGGGGTTCAACGGGTTACCTGTACCTATCGGCATAAGATAGACACACACTGAGTCAGTCAGTGTAGCGTGCGTGCAGCCCCGGACATTTAAGGGCATCACAGACCTGTTATTGCTCGATCTCAGGTGGCTGAACGCCACTTGTCCCTCTAAGAAGTTGGACGCCGACCGCTCGGGGGTCGCATAACTAGTTAGCATGCCAGAGTCTCGTTCGTTATCGGAATTAACCAGACAAATCGCTCCACCAATTAAGAACGGCCATGCACCACCACCCACAGAATCGAGAAAGAGCTCTTCCACAGGATCTTTACCTGTGCAGCCCTAAAAGGATGGATTGTTTGTTCATGTATAGTGGAGGGGAGAAATGGTACCCTAACCTGTTAATATCTTCAAAAGGAAAAAAAAAATCTAACTCAGCTTTTATTCCATAATGGAAAGGACCCGATAAAGCTGCCTTGAAACAGGGCTGGGTCACACCCCTGCTGCCTGCCATGACAAATCAACGGTCCCATTCATATGTGCAAAACGTTCAATGGAAGGACCATGTGATTTGAGTGTGTGTATAACATTAGTGACAGAACGTGCCAGAAGTCATTAAGATAGCATAGAGAGCACAGCCCTTTCTTCTAAGTAAAATGCCATCTGAGGTGACTTCCTTCTTTTTACCTAATGATAGGGCCATTCCTGGCTTTCTATCAAGCTGAAGCCAGGCATTACACCCATTTTGTTTTTTTATACATCTGACATCATAGCTTTCTGTGCAAACACCTTTTAGATAAACAAACATGTGGTGTATTTTTTTTTCTTCTTCTGTTCAATTGTGACGGATTCTGGGAGACTGCCTAGGAAAGTCCCTGAAGTTTTCTTGGTAAGGTTTTTCAAAGGTGGTTTGCCATTGCCTCCTTTCTAGGGCTGAGAGAAAGTGACTAGCCAAAGGTCACCCAGCTGCCTTTGTGCTTCAGGCAGGATTAGAACTCGTGGGCTTCCAGTTCTGGCCTGGTATTTTAAACACAACACCACAGTTGCTCTCATGATGTGTATGGGTTTTAATATTTTATTTTTAAACTTTTGTATGGGATATTGTTCGCAGTATTTTATTCTTTGTTGTTAGCCGCCCAGAGTCCCTCGGGAGTTGGGCGGCATAAAAATGCGACAAATAAATAAATAAATAAATAAATAAATAAATAAATAAATAAAGCAATTAACAACTGCCAAAATGCACAGGGTGAGCAAGTCTATGGTGGCCCGATTTAAGCCTTCGATGATTCAGAATTTAAATTCAGTTTTACATACTGCACACATCCTGACCGTATGTAAATAAGTTAAAGCAAATCCAAACTCCGTTCGGTTTCACATGTGTCATACTCATCTGGGCTGATCCCGTAGCTCCTTGGATTGGAAACATCAACTTCTACATTTACACACGTTTAAAAATATTCGATTGCCCGCCTCATTCCAGTTGGGGATAAAATATATAGTATGTGCTGTCTTATAGGTTTTTTTGTAGCAAGTTATCTTCCTCTCAAACTTGCTCAATGTTTCATCTGTTTGGCAATGAGGATGACACACCCATGGTTTCTTCATTCCCAACGACTATGTAGGTTTCCTGTGTCATTTTCAGTTGAGTTTATGGAATTCAGCCTGAGGTGAAAATGCTTCAAGTCACAGCATGTAAGAGACATCGTTCCCACAGATTGGCCTTCTATTGATGGACATTGCACATTATTACATCGTGGCCAAACCTTTGACTCAGCCAAGAACATCCTTCCTTGCTGTGGTAAGTGATGGGTGCTTTTACAGATGAAATTATTTAAGTATGCTAGGACAGCGTCTAGCTTTTGTTATCAAGGCTTTTTTAATCCCAAAAACTCAGAAGAACTTTATAGAAATATACTTATTGCCAATGAATTGTTTGTACGCAGGGGTGAAATCCAGCAGGTTCTGGCAGGTTCTGGAGAACCGGTAGCAGAAATTTTGAGTAGTTTGGAGAACCGGCAAATACCACTTCTGGCTGGCCCCAGAGCGGGGTGGGAATGGAGATTTTGCAATATCCTTCCCCCAGGAGTGGGGAGGGAATGGGGATTTTGCAATATCCTTCTCCTGCCATGCCTGCCAAGCCAAGCCAAGCCACACCCACCAAGCCACGCCCACAGAACCGGTAGTAAAAAAATTTGGATTTCACCACTGTTTGTACGGAAATATCCATCATGGGGTTGGGCTCAATAACAAATATTTTAATAAAAATAATTATTCTGATTATGAAATAGTAGATAATAGAAATAAGCTCAGTTGCAAATTTTGGAGAATCTTGGTCAATCTATACTCAGGAGATCCAGCCTTTCCTGCCTGCTGCTTCATTGTTTAGATTATATTCTTTCTACACAATCAGAATAGCCATAGAAGAGAATGAGAAGGCAGTTGTTGTCAGTGGTGGGTTCTAACCAGCTTTACTACTGGTTCTCTTCGTGCACGCGCTTCGCACCCGTGCATTAGGAATATGCCCAGCTGAGGTGCGGCAATTCACTCTTTCACACCTATCAGCTGGGCTAAAAATAAAGAAATATAAGGTAGGAATAACACGGTGGCGGGCGGAAGGGCCCAGCTCCTGGACAAAGAGAACCGGTTCGGTGACGTCATATCGTCACCGTTACCGGCTTGGCCGAACTGGGCTGAACCAGGAGGAACCCACCACTGGTTGTTGTACCTTCTAGCCAGTGGTGGGATTCTACCGGTTTGGACTGGTTCGAGCGAATTGTTAGCTCCGACTTTCAGCCGTGAGTGAACCGGTTCGCTCCAATTTTGAAGTGGGCCCGCCTGCCCCTGCGTTATACTCACCTATGTTTCTTTTTCCGAAGTCCAGCTGATCGGTGCGGCAGAGTCAATTGCCGCGCCTCAACTGTTTTCCATACCGGCAGCAATGCGGAAGGTGAGTTTTTCCCAAACTGTGCATGTGTGTACAGCGTGTGCGCATTTAGTGAACCAGTTGTTAAACCGGTAGGATCCCACCCCTGCTTCTAGCTTCAAATGATGCTAATTCACAAACAAATGGCCAGAAATCTCCAGGAGCTGGCAGTGATTGTGAGAATCTATGAGCCACAGTAGATATCCAACGATTCCTATTTGGACATGTACCTATGGCATTGCTTCTGATAAAATTCCTTTTGATTGGCTCCTCTGGCATCGGTGCTGTCTTTCTCCAGAAAAAAAAAAATGATCATAAGTAGGCAGGTCAGCTATGAGTTGTCAACCACTGTGTCTGTCCACAATGTCTCCGAAAATCATGATATTGTAGACAATTTTCAATGGGGCTTTTCAGACATGTGCCATAACTGCTTGGCAAGATTAGAGCTGGGCAGGCAGAAATATGAAATAATATTTAACAAAAGGTTAATCAGTACCCATAAGATCCTACCAGGGCACTGTTACCTTAAATGGAAAGTGTTTCTGCAGATTTGCGTTCAAAGATGTCAATTCATTAATGTCAACCAGTTTGTGACTACAGCCTTGGGACTTTGGGTTTTGCAGTTTCAGTATACAACTGGTCTCTAAGGACAGAAGTAGATGGTTTATAGCAAACATATATGGAAACCTTGAGTTCCGATGCCTTAAGTCCACCTTGCATTAAAAACAAACAACGACAAAAATGGATTAGGCTTCCTATATTGTATTATAGGTTTGTGCAGTGATCCAGTTTATTGTAATCCTATTCGCACAATTTTTGTTGCCATGTCTTCAATCACTATCTTTCTTTCAATTTGGCAAACAATAAGTTGTTGCTATGTTGCATCCTGTTAGCATTCAAAATAACTTGTTTCCAGTACCAGGAAGTTAAAAAGTCAACCAGATCAGGAAAGGGTGTAACTGGGTTTTTTTTTACATCACTGGCAAATTTACAGTGGAATTATACTAAAAATAGAGAATCTAATATCAATGAAGTTATCAAGAATGTGGAATTACATTTTCACAAGTTAAAAAAGAATTCTGCTGGATCATGCCCAGCAAAGGTCATAAGTGCTGTCACTTAGTTGTTGCAAATTCTGTATATTCCTTTTTTCTGTTAAGTTATTATCATGTGGAAATCTACCAAGCAGAGCCTAGTATGAGATACGCATTCAGAACAAAAGACTCCACAGTCCAAAGTTTTTTATTCTTGAACTGAACAAGTATTCAGTTCTTCCTTATTAAACTCTGCCCCTGAATGACACTATTAATTTGTTATTTAGATTTATGCTCCATCTTTATTTTTTTACAACTTAAGGCAGTGTGTACATAATTCTTGCTTTTCCCGTTTTCCACACAATCACAAGCTACAAGGCTGAGAAAGAGTAACTGATTGGCAGAAAGTCACACAGCTGACTTCAGTGCCTAAAGAAGGACTAAAACTCATGGTCACCTGGTTTTGAGTCCAGCACCTTGGGTGGGAATTAATATCTGGGAGGGCCTTGTAATTTCACTGGCCCTGGACAGTTTGAGATTGTAGTTTTGGATGCCAACCAAATAGGGACCAATGCTCTAGAACAGCTGTCCTGCCCTGCCCTATTGCTGATTATGGGACTCCCATCATATTTCCATCCCCTGCCACCATAACTCATGATGCTCAGAATTGGAACCCAGCATTAGCAGAAAGACATTAGATTGGGAAAGGATGCCATAAAGTCAAAAGACCGCAAGGATGAAAAGAGGATCTCTTCAGCTTGGGTAAAGACAAAGATTATCTGAATAAGTGACTTAATATAGAAAGTTTACAGCAAAAGATACCAAGGGTTCTTAAATATAAAATGGCAGAACAAACATTATTGTGGTTTCGGTTTCACCTAGTCATCAAAATGAAGGTACAAAAAAATAAATAAATGCACCCACTGAGGAAAATAAACAAAAAATAAAGGCCTGCCATGGAAAGGCCACATAAAGGCATAAATACCTCTATTTTCCATGTACTTATATATTTCTTAAATATAAGTGCCACATTTTGATGAAGTACTGCATAAAATTTATCCCTTTACAAGATTTTTCTTTTCTTTAGCACCAAACCTGTGAAACATGTTAGAGTGACAAGTCCACATATGCCACTGAAATCTTCATAGCTGTGTTGACAAAGGGCATTAAAATCTTGAGCTCACATTAATGCACAATACTTTGCACCACTTCTCCCACAAATCAACAGAGAGGTGTAACTTCTAAGTGGTTTGTCGATAGTTAAATCCATTATCAAACAAAAGTCATTATTATCAAGTAGTTTATATTGTTTATATTAATAGTAGTTGTTATTTAACTATCTGGAGTTGTGATGCTGAGATGTGTGGTCATATATACTGAAACAAAAAAAGTATCCTCACATTGGCTTAATCTATTTCCCCTCCCAGGAACAAAGAAGATGCATCTGAGTATTTATTGTTCCTAGTCTATAAACAGAATCTTGCCAAACTAAACCAACTGCTGTATTTGCATAATAATAGATATTCTACCAATAGAAGAAGAAAATAGGACTCATTTACAAGATAAGGTGTAAAAATTATAACAGCAACTATGTAGGACAAAGGGCAGAAAACTAGCAATGTATATCCAGGAACACCAACTAATAGTCAGAAAACATGATGGAGATTCCTTAATTTCACAACATACAGGTAGACTTAATCATGGCTTCAGTTGGGAAACTGTGAGCATCCAAGTCCAGAAATACTAGAGAACTCCTGGAAGCCTGGCATTTAGAGACAAATCAGCCATCAACAGGCACGTAGAGATAAACAACATCTATATGCCATTCCAAAGACACAATCAAAAAGCCAAAAAGGAAACAAAAAGCCTCCTCACTAGGAGTCAGCACTCAGATAAGCAGAGATTAGCAGCAAGATTAACATTAGATCAACAATTAAGCAGCAAACAATGCCCCAGCCAAGGAACCACCAACTCAGACTAACAAGCTAATAGTAAATAACAACCTTTTCTAGGAACACCGAGACCACCTCCACTAACACTGATAAGGGAAGCCACTAGAATATGAAATGAGAGCAAGCCCCATTCCCTTCTAGCATTGATGATGCTATGTAGTTTGATGGGGGGAAAAAACAGTGGTGCTATTCAGCCAGTTCTACCCGGTTCGGGCAAACCGGTAGCGGTGGCTGTGGGATGCTCTGCGCACCCACCCGGATGTCATCACATCCCCTTTTTGATGCTCTGCATATGCGCAGAAGGTCCTGTGCATGCGTGGAGGTGGCGCGTGCGCTCCCATTCGCGAACCGGTAGCAAAGGTAATACCAGGGGTGAAATGTAAAATTTGTTATTACTGGTTCTGTGGTCGTGGCTTGGTGGTGGTGGTGGTGGGGTAATGTGATTTCGGCTGAAGACTTTGCAAAAAAATGCTTTGAAAAGCCTCTGCCGATCAGGCAATTCAGCTGGGATCGTCAGAGGCTTTTCAAAGCATTTTTTTTACCACCTCTTCGGCCAAAGAGGTTGCAGAAAAAAATGCTTTGAAAAGCCTCTGACGATCCCAGCTGAGCCGCCCGATCATCAGAGGCTTTTTACTTTTAAAAGCATTTTTTTTGGTGGAAGAGGCTGTAGAAAAAATGCTTTTAAAAGTTAAAAAAAAAAGCCTCTGATGATCGTGCGGCTCAGCTGGGCATGGTGGGGGGCGCAGGGATTTTTGCTACCAATTCTCAGGTGATCCGATCTGAACCGGGAGCATTTCACCCCTGGCTAATACTACCCCTGGGGAAAAAACCTACCAAGTACAGAGTGCACCAAGGATCCCACCACTAGATACACTCTGGAATCACTACGGAGGAGCCTTCTTAATCCTCATTCTCTTAAGAAAGGTCTCCATACTTTGCTACCCCTTTGCCCTCTGGAGTGCAGCGCCAGCCTCTCAAGAATCCAGACTTTCCTTCCACCACAATTTATTGCTTTATTTCATCAGTCAGCCTCAATAACAGACTGGGCCAAACACATCGCTTCTCACTTGATATAAAACTTGATATGTTTTGATCGATTTCTCTCCCTCTGGGGTTCTAAGAAGCTATTTAAATGCTCCTAACCATGGATCTTTTTTTCTGGATTTATTTTTCGTTTGTTTGTTCATGATGATTTGGGCGAAGCGCCAAATTTCTGCTGCCAACAGAAACTTCTCTCATTGGGAAATGAAAGATCAGCACAATACCTGGGGCATTATACTGCATGTAATAAAAGATAAGTCACCCAGCACTCCACCTATAATATGATTAGCAGTTGAGTTTCATTTCAACGCTGCCAATAACCTTCCTTAACTGAAAACAACAAGATTACTCTGGAGGTGCAAACTAAGTCATTCAAGACACACAGTTCCTTTCTTTCTGTTAGTTCACAGATAAAGGCATCTCTCCTCTTGCAATGTTCACAGCAGTCAGTGATGCTTGGAAATACTTTGCTTGAAATGGCTCAGGTCAGAAGTGGGCCCCGTTAGGTTCCACACCTTGGCAAATGCCCATCCACACAATCTTTACACAATCTTTAACAGTGGTTCTGCATATGTGTTATTAAGTAAGGCTTATTCTCAAGTAGGGGAGAATGATTGCCCTTAGACTTAATCAAGATGCCTAATAGTTTTAGAATTTTTTTTAAAAAGCAAGAATCAATTGAAAATTGAGAAAGGAAGCACAAACAAATCTGTAGCTATGTTCAATCTTGGTTCATGTTGCCCAATTCCTTTTGTGGTTTATGTAGAATTTCTCAAGAATGCCCACACCAGTTTCACTTCCGTCCATATAAAATAATTGCAGATGCACCCAGAAAAATAAAGTAAAAATATTTAGAAAATATCACTTGAAGCTGTATTATAAGGAAGTTAAAAAGACACTAATTTGATAAAAGTTAAATAACTCTTTCTAATGCACTTATTTGCCTAGGAGGAGGAAGTGAGTAAAAAGAAGGCAGCAGAACATTATAACTGAAATATTGCCCCCAGGGAAGTTAAAAAAAAAGATCAGCCTATTGCTAAATTTTCAAGAGAAGAAAATGTATAGCACAGAGAGTTTGAGGTTCTTTCTACTTAGAAGAAAAGCTAGGAAAAAGGGAAGTCTTTGCATTTTCATGAAGTTATAAAATTCAATTGACAAACAAAAATGCTATCTAAATGCTATCGATCTATCTTAATTATAACACCAATGCTATTCTAGTCCTCGTTGTCCAATATTGCACAACACATCTCAGCTATCTAGAGGTTTTTCTATTTCCTTGAAGTTGTCCAATCTAAATTTAAGAGAGCTATTCTTACAGTATTACCATCTTGCCAGAGGTGGGTTTGGTGTCTGTGGTCCGTAAGGCTTGGTACCATTTTTTAAATCTTTGGTTAAAGGAAGCTTTCTGTCTGGTGGGTTTGGACCCAATGGTAATCAGAGGTCACTTGAATTCAACCTAAGAAAATGCTAATATTGGCAAACTTTATGCCTAAAATTCTTTTTGAAAAGATTTTGACTGCAAAAATGCCAGAAATATTTTATGCAACATAGAATGAGACATAGATTTTCAAATCAATCTAAGTCTGGCTCCCAGCCATGTAACTTGTGGGATCTTTTCAAATGGATATGAGTCATCTTCTTGGCAATGGGCGCTTTATTTCAGTCACTGACCAGCGTAACATAACATTCAAGGGTAAAATTATAGCCATCCCATTGAGGTCACAGCTTTATCTATGTGTTATAAGAATTGAGCAAAACTTAGATAATTGGCACAAACTATAAAATCAGGATACCAATACCATTAGGACTGTGTGTTTGAAGTTTCAAAAAAGAAATTAACTATCACAAATATTTATTTTTATTGATTTTACAACAACACAACACAACATACAAAACACAAACACATGATATGTATTACATATCAGTTTCGTTCCTCTTACTTTCTACTATATACATTCCCCATTTTTGCCATCCTTTATTATCATTTATCATCTCTTTATTTTTAATTTTCTTCATTTACCGGTACAATATTTTACACATTTGTCACCTTCTTCTCTCCATTGTTTATTCACATTTACTTCCCCTAATCTCGAGCCACTCATACCACTTAGTCCATACTTGATAATAT